>NC_091284.1:34143672-34443672 GCF_032444005.1 Ranitomeya imitator
ACAGGAGGCGTTTGACCGTGGAATCATTTGCTCTTGATCGTTCATGGTGGATATAGAGGCCATTATTAGACCTCAGACTGCCACCGAGATCCCGTGGCATCAAGGGTTAAATGTATTGTCAGATGGGTTGGGATTGGCTGACAAGAATCCGCCCACTCTCTGTTTAACCCCTCAGATGCCACAGTCACTATTGGCCACTGCATCTAAGGGGGTTTAAAGGTCTAACTCTGATCCCGACTGTTGCGTCAGGATTGACACTGCATAGTACGTCTGCTGTATCGTTGTGCAATAAGTATATGTCACGTTAAGTGCTTCTTGCCCCTGACATAACTGAACATCACCAGGATTAAAAAATTGAGAACCCAACACAGAAAGTGTATCGAAAATTTGCATTATATGAGGATCCTGTCATGATCCAGACTGGGTTTTGAGTCCTGTCTTCCCTTTTCCCGGTCTGATCATGTCACTTCCCTTTTCCCGGTCTGATCATGTCAGGGGCTAACTTTTCTCAGCCTCAGTCTGGTCTCATGTTCGCTATTTATCTCCGCTGCATCCTGCAGGCGGTGTCAGCTATAGCTTCCGCCTACGGCGTGAGTAGCTGACTCTGGTTATATCCTGATTTGTCCTGCTGCGATTCCTGACTGTTCTCGTGTCTGTTCATTCCCCTCCCCCCGCTCTGACTCAGTGTTTTCCCTTCGTGTTTGGACTCTCTGGTACTTGACTCGGCTTTGACTCTGACCTGACTCTGTCTTTTGCTCCTGGTACTTCTGCTTCCGTCTGGTATTGACCCTCTGGCGCCTCTCTGACTCTGAGTTGATATTTCCCTTTGCACTACATTACTCTCCTGGTTCTGATGCGGCTTGTTTGACTACACTGTTGCCACCTGGTGGTGGCCTCGCTGCAGGTCTACTCTGGCAAGTGTTGCAGTCTTCCCTCCACTCTACTGCCATCTAGTGGAGCGTGCATCTACCTGCATAGCTGCGGCGTGACATCCATTTTTAATTTTTAGAGCTTTTCTATCACTATCCTATTTAAAATATCCCTATATAACACTGATCCTCCAGATTCATGAACGGAATGTATGAAATATAGAAGAAAAAGGAAACTGGGTGATACCGGTACTTTCTTTGAAAAGTATGACAGCAGTAATTGTCATCTTCTCGATAGTTGTCCAAGATACTATAAAAATGAAGCCGAAGGGGTTTTCCCAGTCTTATGTAAATATCATTTAATAACTGAAGTCTATTATTTTCTGCATTTTAATTTTCTGCCATTTTCAAGATCTCTGATTGCTTTGAATGAATGAAAAGATTTGGCGGAAACCCACCCTGATCAGGTCCTGCTGGGTCAGGAGCGCAGCTTACAAGATTGAGCCCTGATACAATCAATATGTGGTTCCAATAATCCATCGGATTCAGACTGAATGTAACCAGGACTATTGACATTCACATACAATTCTGCCATGTGCATGGTGCTTTAAAGTCAACCTTTTAACACTATGTCATTAAAAGGGTCAAAGATTTTTTGCTGAGAAATTGCTTAAAATATATATGCAGAATTTGATCTTTCTGATATATTAAAATTTATACCCAGAGCTGATTGATACCGTTCTGGCTTCCTATAGCCACCACTAGGGGGAGCTCATAAGCACTATGCATACACTAATGGATGTCAATATATTAACAGTATGCAGTCAGCTCCTGAGCTCCCTCTGGTGGTGGTTGCTGGAAAACAGAATTGTATCATTAATTCTATCAAAGGGATTTAGAATTTAGAGCTCTGTATCAGGAAAACTAAGCTCTGACCATGATAAAGATTAAACAAGAAATGATTCAGAACAGAATAATTGGGCTGTTGAGAAAAAAAAACAAAATTAAGATTTGTACAACTGTGCACCAGTTACTTCTGCCTAGTGAAGCTCAAAGAGATACCGAAATAAGAAGTTAGTTCACGGAGTGAGAAGTTGGATGGTATCTACGTATAGAGATATAGAACCGATACTAAGACACGTGGAACATAAAAGTGACCCCTTTGATACATGAAGAATCCTGTCTAAATACAGATGTACTGTGGATACATATATACCTATATCTATATAATAATATGCATTGTGGGCAGCACGGTGGCGCAGTGGTTAGCACTACAGCCTTGCAGCGCTGGGGTCCTGGGTTCTAATCCCACCCAGGACAACATCTGCAAAGAGTTTGTATGTTCTCTCCGTGTTTGCGTGGGTTTCCTCCGGGCACTCCGGTTTCCTCCCACATGCCAAAGACATACTGATAGGAATTCTAGATTGTGAGCCCAATCGGGGACAGTGATGATAATGTGTGCAAACTGTAAAGCGCTGCGGAATATGTTAGCGCTATATAAAAATAAAGATTATTATTATTATTATTATTGTCTATTTTTTCATGAGGTATGATAATTTATATGAAAAGTTACTATATATTTCTGGTTCTTGGCACAACCGCTGTTATATATAGAAGATAAGGGGCAACATATCAAAAATGAAAAGGGGACACTATTGTGGTGCAGGGTTTGGCCACCACTTTCTATGACTTTTTGGCTAATCCCCATACTCCTTGTTTACTGGCAGGGCAGTTCCTCAGGGGAGGGGCTTCTTGTCCAGGTCCTTGCCCTCGAGTAGTGGATCGGACCTATGACTGGCAATGGTTATGTGCAACCCATGCACTTATACGGGGGGCAGCTGTCAGATGTTAGGAAGAGACAATAGCAGGTACAGAACCTATGTAGAGATCGATTCAAAAATATTTTATATAATGTATGAACAAAAGCACCGATTGGTGACATCACATGACGATGAAGAATGAAGTGGGGGCAATTTTTCATGAGACCCCTGGCTTGGGGGGTTGCATGTCAGGGCTGCCTCTTTGGAATAATACCCTTCCGCCAATAACTATTATTTACATTACTAGATAACGTCCCGTCAGTGAACCGTGTATTACATGTGTGATGACAGAGTATGGAGGGTTAATGATTTGCCCAAGGCTAGTAAAAGTCGATCAGACTAGACTGACGGGTCACCGTGTACTTATCCGTGACTCCCACGTGGGACACACCTTCCTACTTTACTGGAAGGGCACTGGGTTTGTGATGCTGTAAAGCTGACACTCCTCCGCTCGTTACGGGTACGCAGCTCTTCCTTCTTAACCATGTATGGCGGTAGGAAGCGTCACGCGTCTCGGAGAGAAGATCATATCTCCGATACTAACAGCCCCCCCGGGGACAAATGTCAAACTGAAACAGAAAAATGTAAAATGGAAGAGAAAAATATACAAAACACAAGAAAAAAAAAAAACCTAAAAGTAACAAGAACGGTCAAAAAGTCAACAATCAAAAGCACAAAAGAAACAAGAACAGTCAATAAGAGTCAACAAACAAAAACACAAAAAGAAACAAGAACAATCATAAAAGTCAACAAACAAAAACAGAAAAGAAACAAGAACAGTCAAAAAGTCAAACAAAAACACAAAAGAAACAAGAACAGTCAAAAAGTCATGTAAAAAACTAGAGATAAAAATGACCAATAAACTACCATCATAGTGGCATCACGCTCCATGAAAAAAGTAGTTGCCAACAGAGCTGAATTTTCTGGGACTGTCCAGAATTTTTGTCTAATTTTTGATGTTCCTGGCGTGTTGGGAGGGGAGGGGAGTCATTATTTTTGGCCAAAAGACTTAATGGTTCCCCTTTAAAGTGAATTTTAAGAATTTGATTTTTCTTTTGTAGAATGGCTTCCTGACCATAAATATCTCGCTGCTGTGACCCTCAGCAAAGACCTGTAATCTATGGGAAAACCCACCAGCAAGTCTTTATTGCATTTTTGCTCCTTACTTTAGCTGTGTATCCTTAACCAGAACCCCATAGTTGGTGCCCATTGAAATCAATGGGCAGCCCATGTAATGCATGGAATTGCCAGGTGTTCCAGAGGGAAAGATGCTCTCTGTAGAGGTCACCTCTAGAAGTTCAACTGTGACACTACAAATCCCATAATACATTTATAACAGAAGAAAGGTTTGAGACCACCGGTTTAGTGTAGTGCCAACCTTCTGTGTTTCCATTTTCTGGTGCCCAGAAGAGTTATAATAACAAATTACGTTAATAAATATTACAAGAAATGGACCCTTTTCAATGCCTTTACATTAGATTTTATAAAGGGGGGGCGCTGTTGCATTGGTATCTATGACAAAAATGACCAGTAAAAAATTGGTGAAAAGAGGTACTGCAGGGTTAAAAAAAAAATTTCAATGAAAAAAAAGTTACTTTTCCTTCCGTGACCTCTTTCTAGACTGGCTGATGTATCATTTGTAATTCTTAAGGTTGCCTTTATAACATTATATAATATGGTCGCGTTGTGAAGATTCCCTTTAATTCTCCAATCCACAGCCAAATTATATGACTACCGGCAGCTTTATCAATCATGCTGGGCAGGTTCCATTCTCACTGTCTTAGATTTTGTCAGTAAAGTGGGGGGTGCTGGTGCAGCAGACGTGGTTCTGCCTCTTATATTGTGACTTATGCAGAATTCCTGGAAAAGCTGCCTCAGCAGAGACAATGAGCGCCTGCAGCTGGGAGGATTGTGTCTCTTCTCGGGATTCACACTATTATGTTATTACGCCCCAGCATTGTTCTGCCAGGTGATTATGACATTTCACCTGCTTCTTATCGGTGGTATTCCTTCAGAAAAACAGATGCATAAAAACACTATCCTTGTTGGGTTTATAGAAATTAAATTTCATATTCAAAATATTTCTGCATTTAGGAGATACCGACCAAGATAAAGCCAGCAGAAACTACATTTCCGGCTCTATGCTACAAAATTTGTGCTCGTTAAAAAAAAAAAAATATATATATATATATATATATATATATATATATATATTTTCAGTGCATTTAAATTAGATTTCATAGAGGGTGGCGCTGTTGCATTAGTATCTATGGCAGAATTTAGCAGTAGAAATTTGGTGGTCAAAAAGGGTACTGCAAGTAAAAGAAAAAAAAAACAACTTTAAACTTTCAATTTTACTTCCAAAACATCTTTCAAGACTGGCAGACTTATTATTTGCAATCCTTAAGTCTTTCTTTATAAACTTAATCTAATAAAATCATGTTGTGATGTTTCCCTTTTAATTCTTCAATTCACTCAAATTAAATAAATTTGATACGTTTTTAATTGAAGATACCGTATAGGGTTCTGATACTGGAGCTACCGCTGAATGGTTTTGGGATTTGACTATTTTTTTCACTTTGTCGAGCACAAAACTGAATAGGAAGTTTTGCCGACGCCTCTTAGCTCAGACAACTGGAAAATTTGGACTTTCTACTTATCTGACCCCATGGTAAATCTTGGATTATTCTAGGAGGGTAAAAAAAATGTATTATCAACCCTGACAACCACTTTTGAGGTCCAGATTGGTGCTCAGGTGAGTTGTCAACTCCCTTCCCCCATACAAAAACTTAGGTGGTAAGGTATAGGAACAACCCTCCTCCCATGGAATCTAGAGGATAAAATCTTTGCTCCATCCTTGTGCATGATGGGAATGACAATTAGAATAAAGGTATGCAAATTAGCTCTCCTCCAGCAGAAAGAAAGCCGTTTCTCTGGCGCCACCTACTGGAACTTCTACTAGAAGAGATCTAATTTGCATAGCTTTCTCAGGGATCATCGCCTGACCTACAAGACTTCCTATATTAACTAGCGGTCTCCACAAGGAGGCTTTTATGCCTTAAGGGGGTTGTTCAATTTCGGCATGAAAACTGCGCGCTGTCAGGATCTTATTGTGTCAGCGCTGGGATCGGGCCGTCTTGCGACTGTAAGTATGCGGAACGCATGATCACGGTAACATTCCGACTAGACGTGAACTGAGTGAGGCTGCGCACGTCTAGTTGGAATGTGGCATGGCTCATACTTTCGGCTACATGACTGCCTGCTCTGGCACTAGGGAATCCTGACAGCTTGCATTGTGCTCGATGCGAGGATTCACCGGTCTGCAGTCATATAGAGCGACTGCAGAATTTTTTGCAAACCTGGACATTCCCATTAAAATAGGACACGGTGCAAATTTTTTTATACTGGGATTCGAGTTATATCTCGGTAGGCTGATGAATGAGTTAACCTCGCCGCCTTCTTTCTTCCATGAGCGGGGAGCGGAGCTTTATTCCCGGTGACTTGCGTTTCGCAGCCTTGTCGCCTCACCCTCGTACGTGCACGCGCGATTCCGATGTTTGCCCTTGCCTGCTTCATTCCAGCGATTGTTTGCGGGAGAATGTCGTCCTTCGCGTCACACATCGCAGTATATTATGTGAGGTTGTATTGCTACTTTCACACTAGCGTCGGACTCAGCCCGTCGCAGTGCGTCGGGCCGAGGTTCCGACGCTAGCAGTGAAACAGAGGCACAACGGAGGCAGCGGATGCATTTTTCCTGCGCATCCGCTGCACCATTGTAAGGTGCGGGGAGGTGGGGACGGAGTTCCGGCCGCGCATGCGCGGTCGGAAAAAGCGGTCCGTCGGCAGCAAAAAACGTTACATGTAACGTTTTTTGCTCCCGGCGGTCCGCCACAACACGGCGCAACCGTCGCACGACGGTTGCAACGTGTGTCAATGCGTCGCTAATGTTAATCTATAAGGCAAAAACGCATCCTGCAAAAAACTTTGCAGGATGCGTTTTTTCCCCTAAACGACGTATTGCGACGTATTGCAAAAAACGCCAGTGTGAAAGTAGCCTTAGCTGCATTTTATGCCGGCAGGAACGTCTCTGTGGTTTTGTCCTCTGCGCCTGCTGCACCTGCGTCTCTGACCCAATTACACGGGAGATAAACCGCGGCTCTGCGGCCTCTGCAGACGTCACTTCTGCAGGAAACCTTTATAGACGCGCGGATATAGAAGAAACTTTATAAATCTATGCATTTCTTGCCAGCAATGTGTTGCTCGGGCAATAGCTACTGTATATGAAAAAAAAATCTCTATGCAAGTTTTTTTTTTTTTTTGGGGGGGGGGGGGGAGGAGGGGGGGGCGCTGTTCTCCTGAATCCTGCGTTGTTGTTCTTTTCTTCCTGCTCCTCTCCATTCCTGAGATATGACCCCGTCTTCCCTATATGTAAGTCTATTCTTTTTTATAGCCAATTGGGTGTGGTCTTCAAGAAGACGCCGACAGAGAAGAGCTGAGAACCGCCCATGAAGAGCGATATCACATCTCATACGTCCATGTATTCTGTCCAGAGGGGGTTTTCTGTGCCTGCGCCTACTCGCCCTGAACTCGCCTGATTCCTCCGACGCAGCGTGACCCGGCCAGTAGAGGAGCAGGGGCCCAGTTCAGGCTCTTACATTAGGGCCCCGATGATCTCTATATACTTCCCTGGGGACAGTCACAACAGTTCTTACAAGTGAGGACCACCAACTTCTGTGGCATGAGAAGTGGGAGATGTTGGGCAGTCACATTATGAGCAGGGCAAGGATTGGACATATACTATACCGTGCCATGCTGGGAGTTGTAGTTCGGCAGTAATGCTCTAGCTTTATGAACCTGTGAACTGTAGTATAAGTCCATGAATAAAGCCAATGTCTGTCCCTGGCAGGAGTCCAGCGCACAATTACGGCTTGTTACTCAGCACTAGGTGCACCCGGCTAATAACGTCAGCAGCGTCGCCCCGGGTTCTGCTCGTGTCTCTTTATTGCACGCACTCAATCACTTGCAGATGTCGGCGGTTACTTCCCATTCGCCTGATCTTACTTGTTCCACATTTGCCAAAAACCACAAACTCGTTTTACATTTGACTGATACATTGTAGACAAGACTCGCATTCTCCTTTATAGACGGCGATGAGCCCAGAACCTGAGGCCGGACGCCGGGACGTAGCTCCCGGAGATATGGTGTCATACTCTGCTCGCAGGAAGAAGATGCGCCAAAGTCAATGCCAGAAAACTGGTGTGACGGGTCCCATGATGAGCCCCCTTTCATTAACTTTAAAAAAAAAACTCTGCTTTCTGTCAAGAAATGGCTGCAGAGTTCAAAACCTGATCATTGTCTCTGCTTCTCACTGATCTGACCACAAACCGGTCAGGCTGGATTCACACGTCCGTGTTTCATGCTCTGTACGGACCGTGATGTACGGACTGGCCGCCAGTCTCCAGAGCTGCAGGCAGATACGAGGCAGACGAGGTCAGGAGGCCCACGGACAACGCGAGATTACCGGTCCAAGGATGGAAAGTATAACACGGATGTGAGAATCCACAGTAGGAAGAACAGTAAATATCCAGGAGCCCAGATTTATAGTAGAGTCCATGTAATACTGGAGGTGAAAAGTATCTGTAAAGTGTCCGGTGGCGGAATACAGGGACCTGTAATCACTGTGTGTATTATCCCTGCACTGTGACATCACTGTGTGTATTATCCCTGCACTGTGACATCACTGTGTGTATTATCCCTGTACTGTGACATCACTGTGTGCATTATCCCTGTACTGTGACATCACTGTGTGTATTATCCCTGTACTGTGACATCATTGTGTTATTATCCCTGCACTGTGACATCACTGTGTGCATTATCCCTGCACTGTGACATCACTGTGTGCATTATCCCTGTACTGTGACATCACTGTGTGTATTATCCCTGTACTGTGACATCATTGTGTTATTATCCCTGCACTGTGACATCACTGTGTGCATTATCCCTGCACTGTGACATCACTGTGTGTATTATCCCTGTACTGTGACATCACTGTGTGTATTATCCCTGCACTGTGACATCACTGTGTTATTATCCCTGCACTGTGACATCACTATGCATTATCCCTGCACTGTGACATCACTGTGTGTATTATCCCTGTACTGTGTCATCACTGTGTGTATTATCCCTGCACTGTGACATCATTGTGTTATTATCCCTGCACTGTGACATCACTGTGTGTATTATCCCTGCACTGTGACATCACTGTGTGTATTATCCCTGCACTGTGACATCACTGTGTGCATTATCCCTGTACTGTGACATCACTGTGTGTATTATCCCTGTACTGTGACATCATTGTGTTATTATCCCTGCACTGTGACATCACTGTGTGTATTTTCCCTGTACTGTGTCATCACTGTGTGTATTATCCCTGCACTGTGACATCACTGTGTGTATTATCCCTGCACTGTGACATCACTGTGTGCATTATCCCTGCACTGTGACATCACTGTGTGTATTATCTCTGTACTGTGACATCACTGTGTGTATTATCTCTGTACTGTGACATCACTGTGTGTATTATCTCTGTACTGTGACATCACTGCTTGTATTATCCCTGTACTGTGACATCACTGTGTGTATTATCCCTGTACTGTGACATCAGTGTTTATTATCCCTGCACTGTGACATCACTGTGTGTATTATCCCTGTCCTGTGACATCACTGTGTGTATTATCCCTGTACTGTGACATCACTGTGTTTATTATCCCTTTACTGTGACATCACTGTGTGCATTATCCCTATACTGTGACATCACTGTGTGTATTATCTCTGTACTGTGACATCACTGTGTGCATTATCTCTGCACTGTGACATCACTGTGTGTATTATCCCTGTACTGTGACATCATTGTGTGTATTATCTCTGTACTGTGACAACACTGCTTGTATTATTCCTGTACTGTGACATCACTGTGTGTATTATCTCTGTACTGTGACATCACTGTGTGTATTATCTCTGTACTGTGACATCACTGCTTGTATTATTCCTGTACTGTGACATCACTGTGTGTATTATCTCTGTACTGTGACATCACTGTGTGTATTATCCCTGTACTGTGACATCACTGTGTGTATTATCTCTGTGCTGTGACATCACTGTGTGTATTATCTCTGTACTGTGACATCACTGTGTGTATTATCCCTGTACTGTGACATCAGTGTTTATTATCCCTGTACTGTGACATCACTGTGTGTATTATCCCTGTACTGTGACATCACTGTGTGTATTATCCCTGTACTGTGACATCACTGTGTGTATTATTCCTGTACTGTGACATCAGTGTTTATTATCTCTGTACTGTGACATCACGGTTTCTACTATTCCCATACTGTGACATCACTGTTTTATTATTCTTGAACTATTAATCATTGTGTCTATTATTTCTGTACTGTGACATCACTGTGTGTATTATCCCTATACTGTGACATCTTTATTTAATATTCCTGTACTGTGACATCACTGTGTGCATTATTCCTGCACTGTGGCATCAGTGTTTAATATCCCTGTACTGTGACATCACTGTGTGCATTATCCCTGTACTATGAAATCGCTGTGTGCATTATCCCTGCACTATGACATCACTGTGTGTATTATCCCTGCACTGTGACATGACTGTGTGCATTATCCCTGTACTGTGACATCAGTGTTTAATATCCCTGTACTGTGACATCACTGTGTGCATTATCCCTGGACTGTGACATCACTGTGTACATTATCCCTGTACTGTGACATCACTGTGTGCATTATCACTGTGCGGTGACATCACTGTGTACATTATCCCTGTACTGTGACATCACTGTGTACATTATTCTCGTATTGTGACATCACTGTTTAATATCCCTGTACTGTGATATCACTGTGGGCATTAGGCTGCCGTCACACTATCAGTATTTGGTCAGTATTTTACATCAGTATTTGTAGCCAAAACCAGGAGTGGAACAATTAGAGGAAAAGTATAATAGAAACATATGCACCATTTCTGTATTTATCACCCACTCCTGGTTTTGGCTACAAATACTGATGTAAAATACTGACCAAATACTGATAGTGTGACGGCAGCCTTATACCGCTGTTGTGACATCACTGTGTGTATTATCCCTGTACTGTGACATCACTGTGTGCATTATCCTTCTACTGCAACATCACTGTATGCATCATCTCTGTACTGTGACATCACTGTGTGCATCATCCCTGTACTGTGACAGCACTGTGTGCATCATCTGTGTACTGTGACACCACTGTGTGCATGATGTCTGTACTGTGACATCACTGTGTGCATCATCTCTGTACTGTGACATCACTGTGTGCATCATCTCTGTACTGTGACACCACTGTTTGCATTGTATCTGTATTGTGGCATCACTGCATTTGCTATTATAAAAGCTGTGTTCTGACTGATGTCTCCGGCTGCCCCATATTATTTATATGCATTGAGGACAAGGTATCCAATATCATTAAGTTACAGAACTTTGAGTCATGCAATGGTTAAGCTTTATTAACATAATATTGGAAAACCCCTTTAAATCCAATTGAATAAACTGGTATTTAAATAAAGGCATTTCACAATTAGCAACAAGCACTTGTCTTGCTCGGGGCTAACGTTAGACCACTGCAAACATCGATCAAATCCGGGGAAAACAGCTGGAGAAGATTACATCTCTATAAGACAGCAAGAAATGCAGACTTTCCCACAAAATAATGCTGACGCTGCCTATGGGAGAGTACCCACATGATGGTCTGCTGGATACACACTATAAAAACTGCAAGGGGGACATGGAAAGTCCTTTATGACGGCAAAAATTGCATAACATGCCCCAGTCAAGCATAATACGTGAATGTAAACCAAGTAGTCATATACATTACATTGTCTATCTTGTATAGAATAATAACTAATAATAACTACTTACCGTACTCCTTCTGGTCCGGCCACCAAAGAAAATAATAACCAACAAGCAATAAATAAAATATACAAAAGCCAACAAAAATATATATAAACTTTTTATTTTTAATATAAACACTATACAAATGTGTAGAAGACTAAACTAAAATAACCACCCTACACTCAAGCCCACCATTCCCAAACCCGCCACTGACCTGAGAGCTGGTCCTGCGTCTCATGCGTCAGTCCATGTCCAATGTCCATAGTCTCAATACCTTGCATTCCCAGGTCAAGGAGTCTCGCCGCCCCCCTGCAAACCCGCCGAAGCCCGAACCTCACCCTCGGCCTCCTCCTCAGAGGAAGAGATGTTCTCAAGGGCTTGGAACTGGTAAGAAAGATCAACCAGAGGGAAGTCAGTTTTACCTTCCTCATGTACCTTGGTCAGAGCAGGAGAAGATTTTTTATCTTCCTTCTTTCACCTTTTTTTGGTGCCGAGCTTACGCTTGTCCTCCAGCCACTGCTTATTATTGTCATCCGTACTTTCATAATGGGAGGACTCTAAGGAAGGGGTACTTTCCAGTAATCTGGGGCTCAAGCATCTCCCCCTACTGTCTGCGCTTGTCTAGATGCCTCAGCTGGGCAGGCGTCTTTTTATTGCCTTTCCTCCATGGCCCCTCAGCTTCCTCACCCCTGCTTGTCCCTTCCTCAGCAGAATTGGCCTCACGGCTTTCTCCCACCGGGGTCATGACCTCATTAGCAAAGGAGCGAGGACAATGGCTGAATGGCTGACCTAATTCACCACACAGGTGGCACCTAACCTCCACACAAGATGCAGCACAAACATGCCCACATAATGCACATTTCAGCGCAGTGCAGTTTGCACTGAAGTGTGGGGGCTCACTGCGCTTGTGACAGAGCTTTGGTTGCCAACGGTAGAAGACCAGGATATGATCCCTACCCAAGAAGGCGGCTGATGGAATGTGAGCAACCGCACCACACTATCTGGGGGCACTATATCTGGGGGCACTATGTGTATGGCACTATATCTGGGGGCACTATGTGTATGGCACTAGATCTGGGGGCACTATGTGTATGGCACTAGATCTGGGGGCACTATGTGTATGGCACCAGATCTGGGGGCACTATGTGAATGGCGCTATATCTGGGGGCACTATATCTGGGGGCACTATGTGTATGGCACTAGATCTGGGGGCACTATGTGTATGGCACTAGATCTGGGGGCACTATGTGAATGTCGCTATATTTGGGGGCACTATGTGTATGGCACTATATCTGGGGGCACTATGTGTATGGCACTATATCTGAGGGCACTATGTGTATGGCACTATATCTGGGGGCACTATGTGTATGGCACTATATCTGGGGGCACTATGTGTATGGCACTAGATCTGGGGGCACTATGTATATGGCACTAGATCTGGGGGCACTATGTGTATGGCACTAGATCTGGGGGCACTATGTGAATGGCGCTATATCTGGGGGCACTATGTGTATGGCACTATATCTGGGGGCACTATGTGTATGGCACTATATCTGGGGGCACTATGTGTATGGCACTATATCTGGGGGCACTATGTGTATGGCACTATATCTGGGGGCACTATATGTATAGCACTATATCTGGGGGCACATTGTGTATGGCACTATATCTGGGGGCACTATATGTATAGCACTATATCTGGGGGCACTATGTGTATGGCACTATATCTGGGGGGCACTATGTGTATGGCACTATATCTGGGGGCACTATATGTATAGCACTATATCTGGGGGCACATTCTGTATGGCACTATATCTGGGGGCACTATATGTATAGCACTATATCTGGGGGCACTATGTGTATGGCACTATATCTGGGGGCACTATGTGTATGGCACTATATCTGGGGGCACTATGTGTATGGCACTATATCTGGGGGCACTATATGTATAGCACTATATCTGGGGGCACATTGTGTATGGCACTATATCTGGGGGTACTATATGTATGGCACTATCTGGGGAGTACTATATGTATGGCACTATATCTGGGGGCACTATGTGTATGGCACTATATCTGGGGGCACTATGTGTATGGCACTATATCTAGAGGGCACTATGTGTATGGCACTATATCTGGGGGGCACTATGTGTATGGCACTATATCTGGGGGGCACTATGTGTATGGCACTATATCTGGGGGCACTATGTGTATGGCACTATATCTGGGGGGCACTATGTGTATGGCACTATATCTGGGGGCACTATATGTATGGCACTATATCTGGGGGCACTATATGTATGGCGCTATATCTGGGGGGTACTATGTGTATGGCGCTATATCTGGGGGGTACTATGTGTATGGCACTATATCTGTGGGCACTATGTGTATGGCACTATATCTGGGGGCACTATGTGTATGGCACTATATCTGGGGGGCACTATGTGTATGGCACTATATCTGGGGGGTACTATATGTATGGCACTGTATCTGGGGGGCACTATGTGTATGGCACTATATCTGGGGGTACTATATGTATGGCACTATCTGGGGGGCACTATGTGTATGGCACTATATCTGGGGGGCACTATATCTGGGGGCACTATGTGTATGGCACTATATCTGGGGGCACTATGTGTATGGCACTATCTGGGGGGCACTATGTGTATGGCACTATATCTGGGGGGCACTATATCTGGGGGCACTATGTGTATGGCACTATATCTGGGGGCACTATGTGTATGGCACTATATCTGGGGGCACTATATGTATGGCACTAGATCTGGGGGCACTATATGTATGGCACTAGATCTGGGGGCACTATGTGTATGGCACTAGATCTGGAGGCACTATGTGTATGGCACTATATCTGGGGGCACTATGTGTATGGCACTATATCTGGGGGCACTATGTGTATGGCACTATATCTGGGGGCACTATGTGTATGGCACTATATCTGGGGGCACTATGTGTATAGCACTATATCTGGGGGCACATTGTGTATGGCACTATATCTGGGGGCACTATATGTATAGCACTATATCTGGGGGCACTATGTGTATGGCACTATATCTGGGGGGCACTATGTGTATGGCACTATATCTGGGGGGTACTATATGTATGGCACTATCTGGGGGGCACTATGTGTATGGCACTATATCTAGGGGGCACTATGTATATGACACTATATCTGGGGGGCACTATGTGTATGGCACTATATCTGGGGGCACTATATGTATGGCACTATATCTGGGGGTACTATATGTATGGCACTATATCTGGGGGGCACTATATGTATGGCACTATATCTGGGGGCACTATGTGTATGGCACTATATCTGGGGGGCACTATGTGTATGGCACTATATCTGGGGGGCACTATGTGTATGACACTATATCTGGGGGCACTATGTGTATGGCACTATATCTGGGGGGCACTATGTGTATGGCACGGTATCTGGGGGGCACTATGTGTATGGCACTATATCTGGGGGTACTATGTGTATGGCACTATATCTGGGGGGTACTATATGTATGGCACTATATCTGGGGGCACTATGTGTATGGCACTATATCTGGGGGCACTATGTGTATAGCACTATATCTGGGGGGCACTATGTGTATGGCACGGTATCTGGGGGGCACTATGTGTATGGCACTATATCTGGGGGTACTATGTGTATGGCACTATATCTGGGGGGTACTATATGTATGGCACTATATCTGGGGGCACTATGTGTATGGCACTATATCTGGGGGCACTATGCGTATAGCACTATATCTGGGGGCACTATGCGTATGGCACTATATCTGGGGGCACTATGCGTATGGCACTATATCTGGGGGCACTATGCGTATGGCACTATATCTGGGGGCACTATGTGTATGGCACTATATCTGGGGGCACTATGTGTATGGCACTATATCTGGGGGCACTATGCGTATGGCACTATATCTGGGTGCACTATGCGTATAGCACTATATCTGGGGGCACTATGTGTATGGCACTATATCTGGGGGCACTATATGTATGGCACTATATCTGGGGGGCACTATGTGTATGGCACTATATCTGGGGGGTACTATATGTATGGCACTATATCTGGGGGCACTATGTGTATGGCACTATATCTGGGGGCACTATGTGTATGGCACTATATCTGGGGGCACTATGTGTATGGCACTATATCTGGGGGCACTATGTGTATGGCACTATATCTGGGGGCACTATGTGTATGGCACTATATCTGGGGGCACTATGTGTATGGCACTATATCTGGGGGCACTATGTGTATGGCACTATATCTGGGGGCACTATGTGTATGGCACTATATCTGGGGGCACTATGTGTATGGCACTATATCTGGGGGCACTATATGTATGGCACTATATTTAGGGGTACTATATGTACGGTACTATATCTGTATATCTCTTTGCTGTAGGGGTCCTCGCGTCCCACCTCTTTCCTATTACACCATTATCTGACATAATTGCTGCCGGAGCCTAATTACAGATTTCCAGTACTCATTTGCTAATTACCGCAGATTCCCATCATGTCTGATGAATCCCCAGGTTGGGAATTGCTGAAGTCTCGGCACCTTATCTAGATGAGGACAGACATGACGACGGTGGGAACGTTCCGGGGCGCGCTAATGCCTCTAATGCCTCACGCTCGTGTTTGACATCAGTCCAAATATTTATCGGAAACATCCTCCTGGTGGAACAGTTAAAATGCTAAATGTGAAAATACAGTGCTGTGAAAAGTATCTGCCCCCTCCAGATGCCCCCTATTAATACTGATGTGGAAGGTTTCTGGGTAACGTCAAATTAGAGAAAGGGAACCTGAGACTTCTGAAATCGGGGAATTTTACATTTATTTATGGAGCAAAAATATTTTTTAACACTCTTGTAAAAAGTAAGTGCCCCCCCAACGCTAAACAATGCAGAGGAAACAGCTTTGGGTGGGAGTTGATAGGAGATCTACAATGGCACCCGCGGATTTTAGGGTCACATGTTTGCTGATCAAATCAGCTGCCATGTGTTGGTAAAGATTCGGGCTCAGCGCCGGAGCCCGCATCAAATGCCAGGGCACGACCTATGACCTACCTATACATCACAGGTCATGAAGGGGTTAATGAAGAGCATCTGTAACACCGGGGTCGCACCGCCGTATATTCTCTCATGCCAGAGAATTGGACAAACGATGCTAATGACACTGTCAAAGTATAATCCGAGCGTCATCTTACTGTGCTCTGATGAGTCTCAAGAGCACAGGTGCGGAGACGGAGAATTTAATTTCTCCATCTTCTCCATTGTTGGAGTGTGCATATGCCGGACTGCACTCGGATGTCATCCGAGTGCAGTCACTTGTATGGGTGAGTGATCCAAGTACTGGATGCACTTGCAGCATGCTTACATTGTTTTCTCAGCAATCGGCAATAGAAAAATAATTGCGGAACTGAACTGCCCCATAGTCTAACACTGGGAGGAGTGCTGTCCAATAAAACATCACATAGCACTCGGCTGAGTAATCCTGTAGTGTGAGCGAGCCCTTAGTTTCTCAATCTGCTCAAAAGCGCATGCTGGGTTGTAATTACAGTCTTTAAAGTGAGAAAGTGCACGTGGAATAAACTCCTAAATACAAAAATACGCCATAGGCCATGCTACATAATCTCAGCCCCAACTATGGTCATAATAATGCGGAGGAAATAACCCACCCCAATGCTTTATGCAATCTGGATCATTAACATTGTTTTTTTTCCCATATATTCCTTTTTTGTCTAGGGATTCAACAGAATAGTGAGTGCAGCTCTGGAGTATAATACAGGATGTAACTCAGGATCAGTAATGTAATGTATGTACACAGTGACTGCACCAGCAGAATAGTGAGTGCAGCTCTGGAGTATAATACAGGGTGTAACTCAGGATCAGTAATGTAATGTATATACACAGTGACTGCACCAGCAGAATAGTGAGTGCAGCTCTGGAGTATAATACAGGGTGTAACTCAGGATCAGTAATGTAATGTATATACACAGTGACTGCACCAGCAGAATAGTGAGTGCAGCTCTGGAGTATAATACAGGAGGTAACTCAGCATCAATAATGTAATGTATGTACACAGTGACTGCACCAGCAGAATAGTGAGTGCAGCTCTGGGGTATAATACAAGATGTAACTCAGGATCAGGAATGTAATGTATGTACGCAGTGACTGCACCAGCAGAATAGTGAGTGCAGCTCTGGAGTATAATACAGGATGTAACTCAGGATATGTAATGTATGTACACAGTGACTGCACCAGCAGAATAGTGAGTGCAGCTCTGGGGTATAATACAGGATGTAACTCAGGATCAGTAATGTATGTACACAGTGACTGCACCAGCAGAATAGTGAGTGCAGCTCTGGAGTATAATACAGGATGTAACTCAGGGTCATTAATGTATGTACACAGTGATTGCACCAGCAGAATAGTGAGTGCAGCTCTAGAGTATAATACAGGATGCAACTCAGGATCATTAATGTATGTACACAGTGACTGAACCAGCAGAATAGTGAGTGCAGCTCTGGAGTATAATACAGGATGCAACTCAGGATCATTAATGTATGTACACAGTGACTGCACCAGCAGAATAGTGAGTGCAGCTCTGGGGTATAATACAGGATGTAACTCAGGATCAGTAATGTAATGTATGTACACAGTGACTGCACCAGCAGAATAGTGAGTGCAGCTCTGGAGCATAATACAGGATGCAACTCAGGATCATTAATGTAATGTATTTACACAGTGACTGCACCAGCAGAATAGTGAGTGCAGCTCTGGAGTATAATACAGTATGAAACTCAGGATCAGTAATGTAATGTATGTACACAGTGACTGCACCAGCAGAATAGTAAGTGCAGCTCTGGGGTATAATACAGAAGGTAACTCAGGATCAGTAATGTAATGTATGTACGCAGTGACTGCACCAGCAGAATAGTGAGTGCAGCTCTGGAGTATAATACAGGATGTAACTCAGGATATGTAATGTATGTACACAGTGACTGCACCAGCAGAATAGTGAGTGCAGCTCTGGAGTATAATACAGGATGTAACTCAGGATCAGTAATGTAATGTATGTACACGGTGACTGCACCAGCAGAATAGTGAGTGCAGCTCTGGAGTATAATACAGGATGTAACTCAGGATATGTAATGTATGTACACAGTGACTGCACCAGCAGAATAGTGAGTGCAGCTCTGGGGTATAATACAGGATGTAACTCAGGATCAGTAATGTAATGTATGTACACGGTGACTGCACCAGCAGAATAGTGAGTGCAGCTCTGGAGTATAATACAGGATGAAACTCAGGATCAGTAATGTAATGTATGTGCACAGTGACTGCACCAGCAGAATAGTGAGTGCAGCTCTGGAGTATAATACAGGATGTAACTCAGGGTCATTAATGTATGTACACAGTGATTGCACCAGCAGAATAGTGAGTGCAGCTCTAGAGTATAATACAGGATGCAACTCAGGATCATTAATGTATGTACACAGTGACTGAACCAGCAGAATAGTGAGTGCAGCTCTGGAGTATAATACAGGATGCAACTCAGGATCATTAATGTATGTACACAGTGACTGCACCAGCAGAATAGTGAGTGCAGCTCTGGGGTATAATACAGGATGTAACTCAGGATCAGTAATGTAATGTATGTACACAGTGACTGCACCAGCAGAATAGTGAGTGCAGCTCTGGAGTATAATACAGGATGCAACTCAGGATCATTAATGTAATGTATTTACACAGTGACTGCACCAGCAGAATAGTGAGTGCAGCTCTGGAGTATAATACAGTATGAAACTCAGGATCAGTAATGTAATGTATGTACACAGTGACTGCACCAGCAGAATAGTAAGTGCAGCTCTGGGGTATAATACAGAAGGTAACTCAGGATCAGTAATGTAATGTATGTACGCAGTGACTGCACCAGCAGAATAGTGAGTGCAGCTCTGGAGTATAATACAGGATGTAACTCAGGATATGTAATGTATGTACACAGTGACTGCACCAGCAGAATAGTGAGTGCAGCTCTGGGGTATAATACAGGATGTAACTCAGGATCAGTAATGTATGTACACAGTGACTGCACCAGCAGAATAGTGAGTGCAGCTCTGGAGTATAATACAGGATGTAACTCAGGGTCATTAATGTATGTACACAGTGATTGCACCAGCAGAATAGTGAGTGCAGCTCTAGAGTATAATACAGGATGCAACTCAGGATCATTAATGTATGTACACAGTGACTGAACCAGCAGAATAGTGAGTGCAGCTCTGGAGTATAATACAGGATGCAACTCAGGATCATTAATGTATGTACACAGTGACTGCACCAGCAGAATAGTGAGTGCAGCTCTGGGGTATAATACAGGATGTAACTCAGGATCAGTAATGTAATGTATGTACACAGTGACTGCACCAGCAGAATAGTGAGTGCAGCTCTGGAGCATAATACAGGATGCAACTCAGGATCATTAATGTAATGTATTTACACAGTGACTGCACCAGCAGAATAGTGAGTGCAGCTCTGGAGTATAATACAGTATGAAACTCAGGATCAGTAATGTAATGTATGTACACAGTGACTGCACCAGCAGAATAGTAAGTGCAGCTCTGGGGTATAATACAGAAGGTAACTCAGGATCAGTAATGTAATGTATGTACGCAGTGACTGCACCAGCAGAATAGTGAGTGCAGCTCTGGAGTATAATACAGGATGTAACTCAGGATATGTAATGTATGTACACAGTGACTGCACCAGCAGAATAGTGAGTGCAGCTCTGGAGTATAATACAGGATGTAACTCAGGATCAGTAATGTAATGTATGTACACGGTGACTGCACCAGCAGAATAGTGAGTGCAGCTCTGGAGTATAATACAGGATGTAACTCAGGATATGTAATGTATGTACACAGTGACTGCACCAGCAGAATAGTGAGTGCAGCTCTGGGGTATAATACAGGATGTAACTCAGGATCAGTAATGTAATGTATGTACACGGTGACTGCACCAGCAGAATAGTGAGTGCAGCTCTGGAGTATAATACAGGATGAAACTCAGGATCAGTAATGTAATGTATGTGCACAGTGACTGCACCAGCAGAATAGTGAGTGCAGCTCTGGAGTATAATACAGGATGTAACTCAGGGTCATTAATGTATGTACACAGTGATTGCACCAGCAGAATAGTGAGTGCAGCTCTAGAGTATAATACAGGATGCAACTCAGGATCATTAATGTATGTACACAGTGACTGAACCAGCAGAATAGTGAGTGCAGCTCTGGAGTATAATACAGGATGCAACTCAGGATCATTAATGTATGTACACAGTGACTGCACCAGCAGAATAGTGAGTGCAGCTCTGGGGTATAATACAGGATGTAACTCAGGATCAGTAATGTAATGTATGTACACAGTGACTGCACCAGCAGAATAGTGAGTGCAGCTCTGGAGTATAATACAGGATGCAACTCAGGATCATTAATGTAATGTATTTACACAGTGACTGCACCAGCAGAATAGTGAGTGCAGCTCTGGAGTATAATACAGTATGAAACTCAGGATCAGTAATGTAATGTATGTACACAGTGACTGCACCAGCAGAATAGTAAGTGCAGCTCTGGGGTATAATACAGAAGGTAACTCAGGATCAGTAATGTAATGTATGTACGCAGTGACTGCACCAGCAGAATAGTGAGTGCAGCTCTGGAGTATAATACAGGATGTAACTCAGGATATGTAATGTATGTACACAGTGACTGCACCAGCAGAATAGTGAGTGCAGCTCTGGAGTATAATACAGGATGTAACTCAGGATCAGTAATGTAATGTATGTACACGGTGACTGCACCAGCAGAATAGTGAGTGCAGCTCTGGAGTATAATACAGGATGTAACTCAGGATATGTAATGTATGTACACAGTGACTGCACCAGCAGAATAGTGAGTGCAGCTCTGGGGTATAATACAGGATGTAACTCAGGATCAGTAATGTAATGTATGTACACGGTGACTGCACCAGCAGAATAGTGAGTGCAGCTCTGGAGTATAATACAGGATGAAACTCAGGATCAGTAATGTAATGTATGTGCACAGTGACTGCACCAGCAGAATAGTGAGTGCAGCTCTGGAGTATAATACAGGATGTAACTCAGGGTCATTAATGTATGTACACAGTGATTGCACCAGCAGAATAGTGAGTGCAGCTCTGGAGTATAATACAGGATGCAACTCAGGATCATTAATGTATGTACACAGTGACTGCACCAGCAGAATAGTGAGTGCAGCTCTGGAGTATAATACAGGATGTAACTCAGGATATGTAATGTATGTACACAGTGACTGCACCAGCAGAATAGTGAGTGCAGCTCTGGAGTATAATACAGGATGTAACTCAGGATCAGTAATGTAATGTATGTACACGGTGACTGCACCAGCAGAATAGTGAGTGCAGCTCTGGAGTATAATACAGGATGTAACTCAGGATATGTAATGTATGTACACAGTGACTGCACCAGCAGAATAGTGAGTGCAGCTCTGGAGTATAATACAGGATGAAACTCAGGATCAGTAATGTAATGTATGTGCACAGTGACTGCACCAGCAGAATAGTGAGTGCAGCTCTGGAGTATAATACAGGATGTAACTCAGGGTCATTAATGTATGTACACAGTGATTGCACCAGCAGAATAGTGAGTGCAGCTCTAGAGTATAATACAGGATGCAACTCAGGATCATTAATGTATGTACACAGTGATTGCACCAGCAGAATAGTGAGTGCAGCTCTGGAGTATAATACAGGATGCAACTCAGGATCATTAATGTATGTACACAGTGACTGCACCAGCAGAATAGTGAGTGCTGCTCTGGAGTATAATATAGGATGTAACTCAGGATCAGTAAGGTAATGTATGTACACAGTGACTGCACCAGCAGAATAGTGAGTGCAGCTCTGGGGTATAATACAGGATGTAACTCAGGATCAGTAATGTAATGTATTTACACAGTGACTGCACCAGCAGAATAGTGAGTGCAGCTCTGGAGTATAATACAGGATGTAACTCAGTATCAGTAATGTAATGTATGTACACAGTGACTGCACCAGCAGAATAGTGAGTGCAGCTCTGGAGTATAATACAGGATGTAACTCAGTATCAGTAATGTAATGTATGTACACAGTGACTACACCAGCAGAATAGTGAGTGCAGCTCTGGAGTATAATACAGGATGTAACTCAGTATCAGTAATGTAATGTATGTACACAGTGACTACACCAGCAGAATAGTGAGTGCAGCTCTGGAGTGTCATACAGGAAGAGGCGGAGCCTGTTTGCCGTGTGCTCTGTGTGCTGCCTAGAGAGAGCTCCTGGGAAGGGAGGTAAAGTTTTCCATCCAGGACTTTTTGTCTGCCCCTTCCCAGGAAAGAAGGCTCATTTTGGGACTGGCCTCCGGGGCTGGGCCCCCGGCTCCCACCTCCCGGTCCAAGTCGGCGGGGGGTGGGAGGACTCCAACTCCGGCTAGGGCCACAAGATCTGGCCAAGGATCCAACATGAAGACCCGTAGGACCCCTGAGGCCGCGGCGGCTCCTTCCCCCGGAGGTAGGCCGAGTACGAGCAGGGGTGCTGCAGCGGTGCCTCTTGGTTGGGGCACCAAGGCGGCTAGAGAATCCGCCCTGGTCTATGGTTCCCGCGTCCATGCGCACCTCTGCGAGTATAAGGACGCCTCAAGGAAGCTAAAATCCCTCTGGGGGTAGTTGAGGGTAGCTAAGGAGAGGTCTGACAGGGCCTCCGGCAATAAGAAGGCCGAGCTATCCACCGCGGTCAAGAAGATCAAGAAATCCATACAAGACCTGGAAAGCCGGAGATGTGAGATCCTAGATGGCAGCGGGCCCTTCCGTGAAAAGCTGGAGAACGATGACCGGTTCAGAGCCATGGCCGGTGGGGCTCTGGAGGGGTCACGGAGCTCCGGCGAGGTGGTGGAGGAGGATGATGAGGAAGAGGTATGTGAGGAGGAGGTCGTGCCCTACCCACCGCCTGGTGGCCTGGTAAGAGATCTCCAGGCGTCGCATAGCGGGATAGCCCCCGAGCAGGTGGCTCTCCCGTCAGATTCTGGCCCTTCAGGGGACAGCGGGAGCGAGGGGGAGGATGAGGATGGTGGGAGTAGTAGCAGTGAGGGGGGCTGTCTCGTCATGCTGCAGATCCGGCAGATCGAGTCCCCAATCCGTTTTAACCAGCTGAGGTTCGGGGATGAGATCTGCGAGGACGAGGCAACCAGGAGGGGGATGAAGAGAAAGGCCAAGAAAAGGAATAAGCAGAAAACATCAACTGTGCAGAAATTTGTGTATGTCCCCCTCTCTGGGGCCCCCCGGTCCCGCTGTGCGGCACCCGCTACCCACCCCGGCTCGGCCTCTGTTGTGGGTCCGCAGCGAGGGAGAGGGGAGATTACAGGCCATGACACGCAGGGCGCTGCCTCTGTTTGTGGTAATGGAGGGGGTAGTGATGTGTCTGATATGGAGCATGATGTGGAGGGTGGCCCAGTGGTGGGCAAGAGAGTGACAGCCGGGACCGCATCTCCGGCGGTGAGCGCTGGGGTGTCCGGGTCCCCCACTTACGGATCCGTTAAAGCTGGATCGCTTCTGGGGACCCAGGCACCTAGTAAAGTAAAGGGTGAGGGGCCTGCGGCTCCGGCTGAACAGGCTCATAAAAAGAAAATGGTGGAAGCTCCCCTGGCGGGGTCTGCGGTGAAGTCAGGGTCTCCTGCATTGGGGGCACCGCCGCTGGTGGATGCTGAGGGGGAGTGGCCTAGCCTGGGGCCATCCGCTGGAGTTGCTGTGGCCAGGCTGTTTGTGGCCCAGGGTGTGGTGGTGGGGGGTGCTGTGCCTCAGGGGACTGGTACCGCCAGGGGGATTCCTGGGGGTGGATCCAGCTCTGGGTTGGCTCTGGGGGTCCCGCTGCAGCTGGTCTCAGGGGGCGTGGCCTCCTCGGCACCCGCTGCCCATGTAGGAGCAGCTTTGGATAGCTGTCCTGTGCGGCTGGAGGCTGGGGGCGTGGCTTCCCAAGCAAAAGAAAAAAAAATGGTCTTAGCTGCAGTCAGCAATGGTGCAGGAACTGCAGCTGCAGCAGATAGCAGCAAGGGCGCCTGCCTGGCGGGGTCCCCTGGGCTGGGGGGCTTACCTGCGGTGGAGGCTCTGGCCACAAGTCAGGATGGAGCTGGAGGCGGGTCTGCTCCTGACTTCCTACCTGCCAGTGAGGGAGGAAGCTCTGTGCCTGCTGTGGTGGAAAGTCAGACAGTGCTGCTTAAAACCAATGGCAGCAGGACTCTTAAAGGGACAGCAGCACTGTGTGTACCAAACCCCCCAGCAGGGAAGATGCCACCAGTAGGTGACGGTAGCAGTGGGAAAACAAAACCTGGAAATACCCAAAAGGTGAGGCAAAATAATACTGACCCCAGTGTGCATGTGAGTGAGAGTGCGGTGACTGATGGAGTGGATGAGGAGGGTGCGGGTATGGAAGTGTCTGTGGTTGAGGATGCGAGTGCAGTGCGTCTGAGGTGGCAAGTGTGAATATCGTGGCAAGTGTGAGTACGGTGTCTGATGGTAGTGGAAGAAGGGGGGAGGGGGCCGGTCCATCTGCCCCCCCGGCCACAGGTCCTCTGAGTTATTCGGGGGTGGTGGCTGGAGCCTCGGGGCCTAATCAAGGGGTTTCCTCGCCTCTGGACCTCCGGGATAGCGTCTTGCGGCGCCGTTTCCTGGAGGCCCTCAAAAAGGGAGAACGGACGATCGAAGTAGAGGGAAGAGTGGTGGACTTGGCCTTTTGGCTGGATAGACACGGCCTGGCTGCCTTCCAAGATAAAAGGGAAGGGGAAACGGTTTGGTCCCTCCCGACAGCCGGGCAGGGGGTGGCCAGGCGGAATGTGGTCCGTCTTCGGTGGAGGGGCAGTGAAGCGTGCCCGCCAAGGGCGAGGGTTGTGGAGCTCCTTCTGAAGATGGACTTCAGGGCAACGGACATCTTTGCCCTGATTCATCCGTTTGGCACCTCCTTCTTCGATGTCAGTTTTGTTCGGCCGGAGGGCTTGGAGCTTTTCTGGTCGAATTTTGAACTGGCAAAGGGGGAGCCCGGTTGGCGAGACTTTGCCGTGCAGGCGGTGTCTCGTCAAAATAGTGTAAAGAGGGTGACCGTTCTGACAAGTAACGAGTCACTCTCTGGGGTCGACATAATGACGTGGCTTTCCCGTTATGGGGAAGTCACCGAGGTCCCTAAGAAAAATAGGGACGAGTTTGGCATTTGGTCAGGGGGCTGGACCTTCATGGTAAAGTTGAAGGTTTCAGGAGGTACGGTCACCCACATCCCCTCCTCAGCATTTCTGGGGAGGGACAGAATCCAGATCTTCTACCATGGGCAACCGAAGGTCTGCCACAGGTGCGGTGATCCCCGCCACTTCAGCGCAGGCTGCAAGGTGCAGAAATGTGCCTTGTGTGGCGGGGTAGGCCATCTTGCCGCAGCCTGTGGTGACATTAGGTGTCACCTGTGTGGTGACCTAGGTCACCCGTATAGCCGCTGCCCCCGTTCCTTTTCCAGCACCATCTCCGGCCCGGCAGGGGGGAGCCCCGGGGGGGTCCCTGGTGGTGCACCTTCTGCTGGGGCTGAGGGTGGAGGCTTGAGGGGAGCTGAGGGGTCAGTGAGGAAAGGCAAGGCTGGTACATCGGCCCACCAGTGGCAACAGGTGAGGCGCCGAAAGGGCAGGGGGCAGGATAAGCCTCAGG
This sequence comes from Ranitomeya imitator, assembly GCF_032444005.1. NCBI lineage: Eukaryota > Metazoa > Chordata > Amphibia > Anura > Dendrobatidae > Ranitomeya > Ranitomeya imitator. Next base: position 34,170,109 of record NC_091284.1, read on the forward strand.
CAACTGGGGTGATGACTGCCCCCAGCCTGGACGCGGCAGCCGATGCCTCTGAGGCCCTGGGGGAGAAGGCGGTGAGCGAGGAGATCCGGAGGATGGAGAGGGAGGAGTTGGCTGCTTCTGATAACTCTTCCCAGTATGAAAGTCTGGATGAAGAGGTGGTGGAGCAGCCTAAAAAAACGGGTGACAATCGTACCAGTAAGAGTCGGAAGAAGAAGAAGAACAAGGCTAAAAAATCTAAGCCCCCCCCCCCCCGGCCACTGGGGTGCCTACGGAAGGGCTCACCGACTCCCCTCTGATCCCCCTCTCCAATCGGTTCCAAGCCCTCGATGACTCTGCTGTGTCGGAGGTCGGGGGTGAAGGGCCGGACGCAACATCTGGGGTGCCTTCGGGGAATGGTGAGGTCTGTCCTGCGGGGGATTCACACTCCTCTGGGGGGGGGGACTACCTCAGGGTCCAGGGGCGAGGAATCTATTTCTGGGAAGTCCAGTACTGTAAAGGAGGATATGGACACCTCGGTGTCTTTAAAGAGGAGGGGTGAGTCGGGCTCCTCCTCAGAGGGGAAGAAGAAATCAGGGGGTACGGTTAAACAGGCCATCTAACTCAATCACCCATGATGGCGGAACCTACCCCGTTGACTCTGGCGTCAATTAATGTCGCCAGCATAAAGTCAGATACGGCTAGATTTACGGCCTTTGATTTTTTCACCCGGGTTGAGGCTGATATTTTATTTTTGCAGGAGACCAGACTAACGGACCTGGGGTCCATCTACAAAGCAAAGAGGGAATGGAGGAGTGGGCCCTCATACTGGTCTCTTGCGGCCGAGCCGTATAGCGGGGTAGCGGTCCTTTTTAAGACCGCGGAGGTGGAATGCAGACGGGTGATTGAGGTAGAAATGGGGAGATGTTTGGTCCTTGACGTCTTCATGAGGGGACAGGAGCTTCGGCTCATCAATATCTATGGCCCGCAATCTAAGTGGGACTGTAAATGTCTCTTCCTGAGGATCAAGCCCTATCTTTTTACAAGCCGGCAGGTGGTCTTCGGTGGGGATTTTAATACTGTAACCAGACTCCGTGATAGGGGAGGCCCCGGAGACCGGCTGGCTTATGATAGCGTAGCCTTGAATAGCATAGTAAGCGAAGCTCGCCTGGTGGATGTCCACATCCGGCACACCCCAGGTCACGGGGGTTTCACCTTTTTTAGGGGAAGCAGTAGGTCTAGGATAGATAGGTTTTTTTTAAAGGAGGAAGCCGTCTCTTCTGCAGTGTCCGCTGTTGAGGTGGAGTTCTCCGATCACTGTTTCATTTTCTTTACTTTGAATGTTACAGAGACCCCCCGCATGGGGAGAGGCCTATGGAAGCTGAATTCGTCCCTTCTGGAAGAGGCGGAAGTAAGACAGTCCTTTGAGGAATTTCTTCAGAGCCAGGTACCTCTCTTGGGTCTTTGTAGCAGTCTGAGTGGTGGGAGATCTTCAAAAGAAGGGTCGCGGGGTTCTTCCGTCAGCTCTCGAGCCTCAGGGGCCTGAACAGGTACCGCCTGTATCGGGAGCTGGGGAGGAAACTCGAGCAGCTCGTCTCGACTGGAGGGGACCGAGAGGAAATCTCCAGGGTGAAGACCTTGCTCAAGGGGTGCCAGTATGATAGGCACACATCCTTGGTTTTTGAGAGGGATTTCGGGAGGTACCGCTCGCCCGACCCTTACAGAAACTGCAGGTTGTCAGTGAATTGTAAGATGGTGAGAGGACTGATTGACAGTACGGGGTCCCTGAACAGATCCAAATCGGGGATTCTGGAGGTGGTCAGATCCTTCTACTTGCACCTCTTGGGGAGGAGGGATCCTGATCGAGATGAGATGTCGGCTTTCCTGACTGAAACCATCCCTGAGCCAGGGGATGACCCCTCTCTTCATGTTTTGACAGAAGCAATCAGGGAAGAGGAAGTGAGACGGGCGATTGATGGGCTCCGGCCCAAAAAGTCGCCCGGTCCGGATGGCTTAACATCCGAGTTCTACAAGACTTTTAGGGACTCTTTGGTCCCCCTCTTGACTGAGATGTTTAATGAGTGTCTCTCCTCGGACATTCTGCCCAGTTCAATGAGGAAGTCAGCCCTGATTATCCTGTCAAAGGGTAAAGACTCATCCCGTATTGAGAATTGGCGTCCCATAGCGCTTCTCAATACGGACCGAAAGGTTCTGGCAAAGGTGCTTTTTAATCGGTTGGTGCAGTTTGCGCCTCGGCTCCTTTCGGGGGCCCAGCACTGCTCTGTTCCAGGCCGCAGTACATTTAGTGCTGTGCTCGGTGTCCGGAAGGCAGTGGAGCAGGGCAGGGCAGGTCACTGGAAGGGGTACTTGCTGTCCTTAGATCAGGCGAAGGCCTTTGACCGGGTTAACCATGAGTACCTCTGGTCCGTCCTTCTGAGATATGGTCTGCCTGGGAGGTTTGTTGATTGGTTGAGAGTTTTATACAATGGGGCAGAGACTTTTCCGCTCGTGAACGGTTGGGTCGGACACCCTTTTGAGGTGAGGTCTGGTGTCCGCCAGGGCTGTCCTCTGAGCCCACTGTTATACGTGTTTGCGATCGACCCCCTTTTAAGGAGGGTGGAGCGTGGACCGTTGGTGGGAGTCGGGATGGACCAGGCGGATCCTGAGGCCGCCTTGAGGGTAGTGGCGTACGCTGACGATGTTTCCCTTTTTGTATCCTCGAGAGAGGAGGCAGATTGGGTGATGTCTGAGGTTGAACGCTACTCGGTGGCATCCGGATCCATGATCAACCGGGACAAGTGTGAGAGTCTCTGGCTGGGAGGGGGAGATCCAAGTTTTGATCTCCCGGACACCCTTCCAGGGCCTCAGGCCACAGCAAAAATATTAGGCATCAGTTTCGGCCCGGGGGACTATCCCCAGCAAAACTGGGAGGGCAGACTTAAGATTGCCGCTCAGAAGGTGAATCAGTGGAAGGGTTGGTCTTTGACCCTAAGGGAAAGGGTTAGTCTTGCCAAGGGCTATTTGCTTCCTTTGCTAATATATCTGGGCAGCGTCTGTATCTTGCCAGAGCCTCTTTGGACACGGGTTTACAGCCTGTTTTTCCAATTATTATGGGGAAATAGGCTGAACCTAATCAAGAGGGAGGTCACGTACCGCACGAGGAGACTAGGAGGGTTGGGTATGGTCAACCCAGTAGTGTTTCTAGTAAACACCTTTCTTAAGGCAAACATCGCCAACCTCTGGTTAGAGAGGGCTCCTCTGTGGGTATTCTCCTGTAGGGGGTGGTTTCGGCCTTTCTTCCAGGAATGGGAGACAGGAGGGCAGGTGAAGGACCTTCGTACACCTCATGGGCATCTTCCGGCTTATGCTACCCCAGTTCTGAAGGTGATCCGTCGGTGGGGTCTGGGAGTGTGGGAGATCAGGACCATGTTGAGAAGGTTTCTTGACAATAGGGTCCTGTTGACCCACTTTCAGAAGCCCCTGGCGCTCAGGGATTGCCCAAGCTGGGATCTGGAGGTGGGGCTCGGGTTATTGAACTCTAAGCGGATCCCCTTGAAGTTTTGGGACTTGGCTTGGCGCTGCTTCCATGGGAAGCTGTATGTGAGGGACAACCTGAAGTGCAGACGCTCTGATGACCGGGATTGTCCCCGCGAGGAGTGTGGCGGCATGCTTGAAAGCATGGAGCATTTCCTGCTTCGGTGTCCCTTTAATACAGAGGTCTATAGCAGGGTGGGTGCTTCCATTGGCTGGCCCAGGCTGGCAGGCCTTTCCTATGCGGAGTGGGCCTATGGGGCATTCAGGTCCCTTGGTGGCCGAGATCGGGGCACTGTTTTCTTAGTTAGTTTAGTAACTAGAATCCACACGTGGAATGCACGGTGTCTAGTGTCTACTCAACGGAAAGTCCTCCCCGGGGAAGAGGTGATTAGGAACATCCTGGGTGACCTGGCAAAAGTGCGCGTGCTGGAGTTTGAGAGGCTGGGTGCAGGGAGGGCCTCTCTTCTATGGAGGGGTTTCTCCTTTAATGTGCCCTAGGGAGAGTTAGGTTCTGTGTGCCTGTGATAGCATTGAGTTAGGGTACCGTCACACTATACGATTTACCTACGATCACGACCAGCGATATGACCTGGCCGTGATCGTAGGTAAATCGTAGTGTGGTCGCTGGGGAGCTGTCACACAGACCGCTCTCCAGCGACCAAGATGCCGAGGTCCCTGGGTAACCAGGGTAAACATCGGGTAACTAAGCGCAGGACCGCGCTTAGTTACCCGATGTTTACTCTGGTTACAAGCGTTAAACTAAAAAAAAACAAACAGCACATACTTACATTCTGGTGTCCGTCAGGTCCCTTGCAGTCTCTGCTTCCCGCACTGTGACTGCCGGCCGTAAAGTGAAAGTGAAAGCACAGCCGCTGTGCTCTGCTTTCACTTTACGGCCGGCAGTCACAGTGCTGGAAGCAGACGGCAAGGGACCTGACGGACACCAGAATGTAAGTATGTGCTGTTTGTTTTTTTTTAGTTTAACGCTTGTAACCAGGGTAAACATCGGGTAACTAAGCGCGGTCCTGCGCTTAGTTACCCGATGTTTACCCTGGTTACAAGCGAACGCATCGCTGGATCGCATCGCTAGATCGGTGTCACACACACCGATCTAGCGATGACAGCGGGAGATCCAGCGATGAAAGAAAGTTCTAAACGATCTGCTACGAAGTACGATTCTCAGCAGGATCCCTGATCGCTGCTGCGTGTCAGACACAGCGATATCGTAACGATATCGCTGGAACGTCACGAATCGTACCGTCGTCGGTACCCTTAGTCTTTTTTATCTTTTTATTTTGTAGGTCAGATAGATGTGTAGGGACAGGGAGGGACAGATAGGGACAGTCTTTAGGGACAGGTAGTTAGTATTTGGTTGGTAGTGAGGGTCAGTGAGGGACAGGTAGGGGCAGGTAGGGAGAGATTGGTAGGGCTATAGGGACAGGATTTTCTCTTTTGTGTTGTTAGGGAGGGTCAGGGTGATGTGCGGTAGATTAGGGTGAGAGCCTCTGGTCTCCAGTTCCTGGTGGTGGGCTGTAACCCTCACTTACAGATTTTTGTTTTGTAATTGGTAACCTGGGTATAGGGCTTGCAAGCATTGAACTTGGGCCTGTTCTTTGGTCATGGTTAAGGTGTGTACTGGTTATTATTATTATGTTATTATTGATATGTTATTATAAGGTTGTATATATATGTTACATGTGTACTATGATGCGTGTAGGGGGATTTAGTTTAGGTGGGGTGGGGGGTTTCTTGGGGGGTGGGGGAATGGGTTTTGGAGAATGGACGTCCGGCGGGATGCAAAGAAGAGGAAAAAAAAGGCCATAAACTTTTATGGACCTTGCTGTATAGGAAAGGCCACAAACTTTGGTGGGACCTGGTGTGATAGGCCACAAACTCTCGTGGGACCTGGTGTGATAGGCCACAAACTTTCGTGGGACCTTTGGGGGAATGGTGGTGGTATAGTTTAGGAGGAAAAAAAAAAAATTATAAAAAAATATATAAAATAAAAAAATATATAAAAATATATGATTAAGTTCGGCCAGGTGGCCTATTTACTTTGTTTAGGGCAGTTGGCCGACTTGTTTATTTTTCTAGGGATGAATGCGTGGGTATGTGTGTATGAGGGGGAAAAAGGATATAGGTTGAGGTCTCTTCCCTTGCTGGGGGTATTAATGAAATGGAGGAACATTTTGTTTGTATAAATCTGCTGGACATTGGACTTTTTGGGGATTGTGAATAATTTGTTTTGTTATTGAGTTTGTCTGTAAGCTTTGCCTATAAGTTTTGTTTTGTACCTTTATAATAAAAAGAGATACAGGAGGTAACTCAGGATCAGTAATGTAATGTATGTACACAGTGACTGCACCAGCAGAATAGTGAGTGCAGCTCTGGAGTATAATACAGGATGTAACTCAGGATCAGTAATGTATGTACACCGTGACTGCACCAGCAGAATAGTGAGTGCAGCTCTGGGGTATAATACAGGAGGTAACTCAGGATCAGTAATGTAATGTATGTACACAGTGACTGCACCAGCAGAATAGTGAGTGCAGCTCTGGAGTATAATACAGGATGTAACTCAGGATCAGTAATGTATGTACACAGTGACTGCACCAGCAGAATAGTGAGTGCAGCTCTGGGGTATAATACAGGAGGTAACTCAGGATCAGTAATGTAATGTATGTACACAGTGACTGCACCAGCAGAATAGTGAGTGCAGCTCTGGAGTATAATACAGGATGTAACTCAGGATCAGTAATGTAATTTATGTACACAGTGACTGCACCAGCAGAATAGTGAGTGCAGCTCTGGGGTATAATACAGGATGTAACTCAGGATCAGTAATGTAATGTATGTACACAGTGACTGCACCAGCAGAATAGTGAGTGCAGCTCTGGGGTATAATACAGGAGGTAATTCAGGATGAGTAATGTATTTACACAGTGACTGCACCAGCAGAATAGTGAGTGCAGCTCTGGAGTATAATACAGGATGTAACTCAGGATCAGTAATGTAATGTATGTACACAGTGACTGCACCAGCAGAATAGTGAGTGCAGCTCTTGAGTATAATACAGGATGTAACTCAGGATCAGTAATGTAATGTATGTACACAGTGACTGCACCAGCAGAATAGTGAGTGCAGCTCTGGAGTATAATACAGGATATAACTCACGATCAGTAATGTAATGTAATGTATGTACACAGTGACTGCACAAGCAGAATAGTGAGTGCAGCTCTGGAGTATAATACAGGATGTAACTCAGGATATGTAATGTATGTACACAGTGACTGCACCAGCAGAATAGTGAGTGCAGCTCTGGGGTATAATACAGGATGTAACTCAGGATCTGTAATGTATGTACACAGTGACTGCACCAGCAGAATAGTGAGTGCAGCTCTGGAGTATAATACAGGATGTAACTCAGGATCAGTAATGTAATGTATGTACACAGTGACTGCACCAGCAGAATAGTGAGTGCAGCTCTGGAGTATAATACAGGATGTAACTCAGCGTCATTAATGTATGTACACAGTGATTGCACCAGCAGAATAGTGAGTGCAGCTCTGGAGTACAATACAGGATGCAACTCAGGATCATTAATGTATGTACACAGTGACTGCACCAGCAGAATAGTGAGTGCAGCTCTGGAGTATAATATAGGATGTAACTCAGGATCAGTAATGTAATGTATTTACACAGTGACTGCACCAGCAGAATAGTGAGTGCAGCTCTGGGGTATAATACAGGAGGTAACTCAGGATGAGTAATGTATGTACACAGTGACTGCACCAGCAGAATAGTGAGTGCAGCTCTGGAGCATAATACAGGATATAACTCACGATCAGTAATGTAATGTATGTACACAGTGACTGCACAAGCAGAATAGTGAGTGCAGCTCTGGAGTATAATACAGGATGTAACTCAGGATATGTAATGTATGTACACAGTGACTGTACCAGCAGAATAGTGAGTGCAGCTCTGGGGTATAATACAGGATGTAACTCAGGATCAGTAATGTATGTACACAGTGACTGCACCAGCAGAATAGTGAGTGCAGCTCTGGGATATAATACAGGATGTAACTCAGGATCAGTAATGTAATGTATGTACACAGTGACTGCACCAGCAGAATAGTGAGTGCAGCTCTGGAGTATAATACAGGATGTAACTCAGGATCAGTAATGTAATGTATGTACACAGTGACTGCACCAGCAGAATAGTGAGTGCAGCTCTGGAGTATAATACAGGATGTAACTCAGCGTCATTAATGTATGTACACAGTGATTGCACCAGCAGAATAGTGAGTGCAGCTCTGGAGTACAATACAGGATGCAACTCAGGATCATTAATGTATGTACACAGTGACTGCACCAGCAGAATAGTGAGTGCAGCTCTGGAGTATAATATAGGATGTAACTCAGGATCAGTAATGTAATGTATTTACACAGTGACTGCACCAGCAGAATAGTGAGTGCAGCTCTGGAGTATAATACAGGATGTAACTCAGGATCAGTAATGTATGTACACAGTGACTGCACCAGCAGAATAGTGAGTGCAGCTCTGGGGTATAATACAGGATGTAACTCAGGATCAGTAATGTAATGTATGTACACAGTGACTGCACCAGCAGAATAGTGAGTGCAGCTCTGGAGTATAATACAGGATGTAACTCAGGATCAGTAATGTAATGTATGTACACAGTGACTGCACCAGCAGAATAGTAAGTGCAGCTCTGGAGTGTAATACAGGATGTAACTCAGGATCAGTAATGTATGTACACAGTGACTGCACCAGCAGAATAGTGAGTGCAGCTCTGGGGTATAATACAGGAGGTAACTCAGGATCAGTAATGTGATGTATATACACAGTGACTGCACCAGCAGAATAGTGAGTGCAGCTCTGGAGTATATTACAGGATGTAACTCAGGATCAGTAATGTAATGTATGTACATAGTGACTGCACCAGCAGAATAGTGAGTGCAGCTCTGGGGTATAATACAGGATGTTACTCAGGATCAGTAATGTAATGTATGTACACAGTGACTGCACCAGCAGAATAGTGAGTGCAGCTCTGGGGTATAATACAGGATGTAACTCAGGATCAGTAATGTAATGTATGTACACAGTGACTGCACCAGCAGAATAGTGAGTGCAGCTCTGGGGTATAATACAGGAGGTAACTCAGGATGAGTAATGTATTTACACAGTGACTGCACCAGCAGAATAGTGAGTGCAGCTCTGGAGTATAATACAGGATGTAACTCAGGATCAGTAATGTAATGTATGTACACAGTGACTGCACCAGCAGAATAGTGAGTGCAGCTCTGGGGTATAATACAGGAGGTAACTCAGGATGAGTAATGTATTTACACAGTGACTGCACCAGCAGAATAGTGAGTGCAGCTCTGGAGTATAATACAGGATGTAACTCAGGATCAGTAATGTATGTACACAGTGACTGCACCAGCAGAATAGTGAGTGTAGCTCTGGGGTATAATACAGGATGTAACTCAGGATCAGTAATGTAATGTATGTACACAGTGACTGCACCAGCAGAATAGTGAGTGCAGCTCTGGAGTATAATACAGGATATAACTCACGATCAGTAATGTAATGTATGTACACAGTGACTGCACAAGCAGAATAGTGAGTGCAGCTCTGGAGTATAATACAGGATGTAACTCAGGATATGTTATGTATGTACACAGTGACTGCACCAGCAGAATAGTGAGTGCAGCTCTGGGGTATAATACAGGATATAACTCAGGATCAGTAATGTATGTACACAGTGACTGCACCAGCAGAATAGTGAGTGCAGCTCTGGGATATAATACAGGATGTAACTCAGGATCAGTAATGTAATGTATGTACACAGTGACTGCACCAGCAGAATAGTGAATGCAGCTCTGGAGTATAATACAGGATGTAACTCAGGATCAGTAATATAATGTATGTACACAGTGACTGCACCAGCAGAATAGTAAGTGCAGCTCTGGAGTGTAATACAGGATGTAACTGAGGATCAGTAATGTATGTACACAGTGACTGCACCAGCAGAATAGTGAGTGCAGCTCTGGGGTATAATACAGGAGGTAACTCAGGATCAGTAATGTAATGTATGTACACAGTGACTGCACCAGCAGAATAGTGAGTGTAGCTCTGGAGTATAATACAGGATGTAACTCACGATCAGTAATGTAATGTATGTACACAGTGACTGCACCAGCAGAATAGTGAGTGCAGCTCTGGAGTATAATACAGGATGTAACTCAGGATCAGTAATGTATGTACACAGTGACTGCACCAGCAGAATAGTGAGTGCAGCTCTGGGGTATAATACAGGAGGTAACTCAGGATGAGTAATGTATGTACACAGTGACTGCACCATCAGAATAGTGAGTGCAGCTCTGGAGTATAATACAGGATGTAACTCACGATCAGTAATGTAATGTATGTACACAGTGACCGCACCAGCAGAATCGTGAGTGCAGCTCTGGGGTATAATACAGGATGTAACTCAGGAGCAGTAATGTAATGTATGTACCCAGTGACTGCACCAGCAGAATAGTGAGTGCAGCTCTGGTGTATAATGCAGGATGTAACTCAGGATCATTAATGTAATGTATGTACACAGTGACTGCACCAGCAGAATAGTGAGTGCAGCTCTGGAGTATAATACAGGATATAACTCACGATCAGTAATGTAATGTATGTACACAGTGACTGCACAAGCAGAATAGTGAGTGCAGCTCTGGAGTATAATACAGGATGTAACTCAGCGTCATTAATGTATGTACACAGTGATTGCACCAGCAGAATAGTGAGTGCAGCTCTGGAGTACAATACAGGATGCAACTCAGGATCATTAATGTATGTACACAGTGACTGCACCAGCAGAATAGTGAGTGCAGCTCTGGAGTATAATATAGGATGTAACTCAGGATCAGTAATGTAATGTATTTACACAGTGACTGCACCAGCAGAATAGTGAGTGCAGCTCTGGAGTATAATACAGGATGTAACTCAGGATCAGTAATGTATGTACACAGTGACTGCATTAGCAGAATAGTGAGTGCAGCTCTGGGGTATAATACAGGATGTAACTCAGGATCAGTAATGTAATGTATGTAGACAGTGACTGCACCAGCAGAATAGTGAGTGCAGCTCTGGAGTATAATACAGGATGTAACTCAGGATCAGTAATGTAATGTATGTACACAGTGACTGCACCAGCAGAATAGTAAGTGCAGCTCTGGAGTGTAATACAGGATGTAACTCAGGATCAGTAATGTATGTACACAGTGACTGCACCAGCAGAATAGTAAGTGCAGCTCTGGGGTATAATACAGGATGTAACTCAGGATCAGTAATGATATGTATGTACACAGTGACTGCACCAGCAGAATAGTGAGTGCAGCTCTGGGGTATAATACAGGATGTAACTCAGGATCAGTAATGTAATGTATGTACACAGTGACTGCACCAGCAGAATAGTGAGTGCAGCTCTGGGGTATAATACAGGAGGTAACTCAGGATGAGTAATGTATTTACACAGTGACTGCACCAGCAGAATAGTGAGTGCAGCTCTGGAGTATAATACAGGATGTAACTCAGGATCAGTAATGTAATGTATGTACACAGTGACTGCACCAGCAGAATAGTGAGTGCAGCTCTGGGGTATAATACAGGAGGTAACTCAGGATGAGTAATGTATTTACACAGTGACTGCACCAGCAGAATAGTGAGTGCAGCTCTGGGGTATAATACAGGAGGTAACTCAGGATGAGTAATGTATTTACACAGTGACTGCACCAGCAGAATAGTGAGTGCAGCTCTGGAGTATAATACAGGATGTAACTCAGGATCAGTAATGTATGTACACAGTGACTGCACCAGCAGAATAGTGAGTGCAGCTCTGGGGTATAATACAGGATGTAACTCAGGATCAGTAATGTAATGTATGTACACAGTGACTGCACCAGCAGAATAGTGAGTGCAGCTCTGGAGTATAATACAGGATGTAACTCAGGATCAGTAATGTAATGTATGTACACAGTGACTGCACCAGCAGAATAGTAAGTGCAGCTCTGGAGTGTAATACAGGATGTAACTCAGGATCAGTAATGTATGTACACAGTGACTGCACCAGCAGAATAGTGAGTGCAGCTCTGGGGTATAATACAGGAGGTAACTCAGGATCAGTAATGTGATGTATATACACAGTGACTGCACCAGCAGAATAGTGAGTGCAGCTCTGGAGTATATTACAGGGTGTAACTCAGGATCAGTAATGTAATGTATGTACATAGTGACTGCACCAGCAGAATAGTGAGTGCAGCTCTGGGGTATAATACAGGATGTAACTCAGGATCAGTAATGTAATGTATGTACACAGTGACTGCACCAGCAGAATAGTGAGTGCAGCTCTGGGGTATAATACAGGATGTAACTCAGGATCAGTAATGTAATGTATGTACACAGTGACTGCACCAGCAGAATAGTGAGTGCAGCTCTGGGGTATAATACAGCAGGTAACTCAGGATGAGTAATGTATTTACACAGTGACTGCACCAGCAGAATAGTGAGTGCAGCTCTGGAGTATAATACAGGATGTAACTCAGGATCAGTAATGTAATGTATGTACACAGTGACTGCACCAGCAGAATAGTGAGTGCAGCTCTGGGGTATAATACAGGAGGTAACTCAGGATGAGTAATGTATTTACACAGTGACTGCACCAGCAGAATAGTGAGTGCAGCTCTGGAGTATAATACAGGATGTAACTCAGGATCAGTAATGTATGTACACAGTGACTGCACCAGCAGAATAGTGAGTGTAGCTCTGGGGTATAATACAGGATGTAACTCAGGATCAGTAATGTAATGTATGTACACAGTGACTGCACCAGCAGAATAGTGAGTGCAGCTCTGGAGTATAATACAGGATATAACTCACGATCAGTAATGTAATGTATGTACACAGTGACTGCACAAGCAGAATAGTGAGTGCAGCTCTGGAGTATAATACAGGATGTAACTCAGGATATGTTATGTATGTACACAGTGACTGCACCAGCAGAATAGTGAGTGCAGCTCTGGGGTATAATACAGGATATAACTCAGGATCAGTAATGTATGTACACAGTGACTGCACCAGCAGAATAGTGAGTGCAGCTCTGGGATATAATACAGGATGTAAATCAGGATCAGTAATGTAATGTATGTACACAGTGACTGCACCAGCAGAATAGTGAATGCAGCTCTGGAGTATAATACAGGATGTAACTCAGGATCAGTAATGTAATGTATGTACACAGTGACTGCACCAGCAGAATAGTAAGTGCAGCTCTGGAGTGTAATACAGGATGTAACTGAGGATCAGTAATGTATGTACACAGTGACTGCACCAGCAGAATAGTGAGTGCAGCTCTGGGGTATAATACAGGAGGTAACTCAGGATCAGTAATGTAATGTATGTACACAGTGACTGCACCAGCAGAATAGTGAGTGCAGCTCTGGAGTATAATACAGGATGTAACTCACGATCAGTAATGTAATGTATGTACACAGTGACTGCACCAGCAGAATAGTGAGTGCAGCTCTGGAGTATAATACAGGATGTAACTCAGGATCAGTAATGTATGTACACAGTGACTGCACCAGCAGAATAGTGAGTGCAGCTCTGGGGTATAATACAGGAGGTAACTCAGGATGAGTAATGTATGTACACAGTGACTGCACCATCAGAATAGTGAGTGCAGCTCTGGAGTATAATACAGGATGTAACTCACGATCAGTAATGTAATGTATGTACACAGTGACCGCACCAGCAGAATCGTGAGTGCAGCTCTGGGGTATAATACAGGATGTAACTCAGGAGCAGTAATGTAATGTATGTACCCAGTGACTGCACCAGCAGAATAGTGAGTGCAGCTCTGGTGTATAATGCAGGATGTAACTCAGGATCATTAATGTAATGTATGTACACAGTGACTGCACCAGCAGAATAGTGAGTGCAGCTCTGGAGTATAATACAGGATATAACTCACGATCAGTAATGTAATGTATGTACACAGTGACTGCACAAGCAGAATAGTGAGTGCAGCTCTGGAGTATAATACAGGATGTAACTCAGCGTCATTAATGTATGTACACAGTGATTGCACCAGCAGAATAGTGAGTGCAGCTCTGGAGTACAATACAGGATGCAACTCAGGATCATTAATGTATGTACACAGTGACTGCACCAGCAGAATAGTGAGTGCAGCTCTGGAGTATAATATAGGATGTAACTCAGGATCAGTAATGTAATGTATTTACACAGTGACTGCACCAGCAGAATAGTGAGTGCAGCTCTGGAGTATAATACAGGATGTAACTCAGGATCAGTAATGTATGTACACAGTGACTGCATTAGCAGAATAGTGAGTGCAGCTCTGGGGTATAATACAGGAGGTAACTCAGGATGAGTAATGTATTTACACAGTGACTGCACCAGCAGAATAGTAAGTGCAGCTCTGGAGTGTAATACAGGATGTAACTCAGGATCAGTAATGTATGTACACAGTGACTGCACCAGCAGAATAGTAAGTGCAGCTCTGGGGTATAATACAGGATGTAACTCAGGATCAGTAATGATATGTATGTACACAGTGACTGCACCAGCAGAATAGTGAGTGCAGCTCTGGGGTATAATACAGGATGTAACTCAGGATCAGTAATGTAATGTATGTACACAGTGACTGCACCAGCAGAATAGTGAGTGCAGCTCTGGGGTATAATACAGGAGGTAACTCAGGATGAGTAATGTATTTACACAGTGACTGCACCAGCAGAATAGTGAGTGCAGCTCTGGAGTATAATACAGGATGTAACTCAGGATCAGTAATGTAATGTATGTACACAGTGACTGCACCAGCAGAATAGTGAGTGCAGCTCTGGGGTATAATACAGGAGGTAACTCAGGATGAGTAATGTATTTACACAGTGACTGCACCAGCAGAATAGTGAGTGCAGCTCTGGGGTATAATACAGGAGGTAACTCAGGATGAGTAATGTATTTACACAGTGACTGCACCAGCAGAATAGTGAGTGCAGCTCTGGAGTATAATACAGGATGTAACTCAGGATCAGTAATGTATGTACACAGTGACTGCACCAGCAGAATAGTGAGTGTAGCTCTGGGGTATAATACAGGATGTAACTCAGGATCAGTAATGTAATGTATGTACACAGTGACTGCACCAGCAGAATAGTGAGTGCAGCTCTGGAGTATAATACAGGATATAACTCACGATCAGTAATGTAATGTATGTACACAGTGACTGCACAAGCAGAATAGTGAGTGCAGCTCTGGAGTATAATACAGGATGTAACTCAGGATATGTTATGTATGTACACAGTGACTGCACCAGCAGAATAGTGAGTGCAGCTCTGGGATATAATACAGGATGTAACTCAGGATCAGTAATGTAATGTATGTACACAGTGACTGCACCAGCAGAATAGTGAATGCAGCTCTGGAGTATAATACAGGATGTAACTCAGGATCAGTAATGTAATGTATGTACACAGTGACTGCACCAGCAGAATAGTGAGTGCAGCTCTGGGGTATAATACAGGATGTAACTCAGGATCAGTAATGTAATGTATGTACACAGTGACTGCACCAGCAGAATAGTGAGTGCAGCTCTGGGGTATAATACAGGATGTAACTCAGGATCAGTAACGTATATACACAGTAGCTTCACTTAGAATGTATCTTATTGATATAGCGTTTAAAAATCCCCTTTAATTGTTTTCCTGTGCTTTTGGATTTGGTGCAGCCCCTCTTAGTGATCATGTTTGTTTGGTGAAGCTCCTGTAGCTTGTGAGGAATAGTAGTGGAATGAGACTTTTCAGCTGCAGTCTCTTCTCCTCTGGTGACATTAATCTTCTGACTCTGCTTGGATAAGACGTTAATTCTGCACTTCATTATTGTAGGTTCATGTTTACTGCTGGGTTTCTCGGGATAATGCTCTCTACTTCAGATCATCATCTGTTGTATTTCTGAATATAAACTTGGAAAATAAATTGTTTGGAACATTATATCCATGAAATCCCCGGCACATTACTGTGAGCACGAGCAGAATGTGATGTACTGGCATGTAGAAACCAACGAAGACACTTTATATACAACTATGGAGTTGTGCAAAAGTCTCAGCACCCTTGGATATTTTAATATACAATTTTTCTTAGAAGTTTATTTGAATGTTTTGCTTATTACTGTTTCAAAAACAAATTGTAAAAACAAAAACCTTAAAGTGATTGTCTGGTCCACTACTATTAATGATCTGGATGGGTCATCAATATCAGTACTTCTGCCAATCAGCTGCTATTGGCTCCAGCGGCAGCCAGATGTACAGAGCTGAAACTGCAGCTCCATGTAACGTGTAGCAGCTGCTGCCAGGTGCTGAAGAGCACCTGCAAATCTATGTAGTAGGAGCCGTTCTACACTCACCGGCAGCCGCTGCTACAAGTTAGGGCTCATCTCCACTTGCTAGGAAAACGGACGAGTGCAATCCGATAAAAAATCGGATTGCACTCAGACCAATGTTAATCAATAGGTGACACTCCATTTGCGATTTTTTTTCCCAGCCAAAATCGGACTGAGAAAAATCTGTGTCGGCTGAGAAAAAAATCGCAGCATGCTGCGTATTGCTGAGATTCTCGGACGAGACTCGCCAATGCAAGTCAATGGGTGCGAGAAAAAAAACGCATGGAATACGGACCATCCGTATTCCATCCGTTTTTACGGATACCTTACCATTCTGTGGCACAGAACACTGTAAATAGTCCTGTAAATGACTGTATAAAAATATTTGCAGAGAAAAAAAAACGGATTGCATACGGATGTCATACGGATGTAAAAACGGATGATGCGATTAAAAATCGCATTACACTCGCATGACACTCGCATGACAATCGCACACGTTACATCAGTTTTTTCGGTCCGTAAATCGGACTGTTTTTTTCTCACACAAGTGGAGATGAGCCCTTACATGGAGCTGCGCTTCTCAACTCTCGATCGCTATCTCTATCGCTCGAGTAAATTAAAGCTGATTTGGGGGTGTAGGTTGACGGACCCCCACCCATCAGATATTGATAACCTTTCAGGTCATCAATATTATTTTATTGGACAATCCCTTTAAATTAAAAAACAAAAACTAAATGTTCTAGAGAAAATGTTACATTTCACAATATAATGATCTGTATTAAAAAATGTCAAATCTTGCAAATTTCATGATGGCCATTTGGACTTTTAGGCACTTCCACAAACTTCATGATATTTGTATATGGGGATGTTATCAGTCATTGTACAGGAGGAGGAAGAGGTGAGCTGTGACATCACCTATTGTGAATGGTGGATCATGTGTTATCTACTGTATATAGAGGTGATATCAGTCATTGTACAGGAGGAGGAGGAGGTGAGCTGTGACATCATCTATTGTGAATGATGGATCCTGTGTTATCTACTGTATATAGAGGTGTTATCAGTCATTGTACAGGAGGAGGAGGTGAGCTGTGACATCACCTATTGTGAATGGTGGATCATGTGTTATCTACTGTATATAGAGGTGTTTTCAGTTATTGTACAGGAGGAGGTGAGCTGTGACCTCACATATTGTGAATGGTGTATACTGTGTTATCTACTGTATATAGAGATGTTATCACCACCATATTTTGGTTGCTGTTGTCAGCTACTCTGACAGTTCCCCTCAGGGGTATCAGACACTAGTTAGTATAATACTTCTGTGTAAATGTAAAACTTTGCAAGATAAATGAATGTCTGCTACCTAACTCGTGAGGCTTGTGGCTGAACCAACGCTCAACAACTCATTAATCTTGAATCCTGGGTTTCCTCCGCCTGGGACAGCAGCCATTTGGACACAGATCAAGATAACCACTTAAACCAAATCGTTAAACGAAGTAGTCATCACTTACAGAGAAGACAAGAAGGAAGAAGAGAAGATGCCCCATCATCTAGAGGTAGCAAATATTAACTTGACATTTCAATGATATTTTATGTATTAAATGTGAAGTGTAACGATGTTACATCCGTAGTTGTCCTCTTTTTAATGCCAGAATTATGCATTGCTACTACACAGTAATTCAGACGCTCATACCCTGCAGCGTCTTTTGATACTTCGCCTTATGACAGTGATTTTCTATATTATTGTGTACTGTGGAGTACATAGAATCATTAATAAAGGTTTGTGCCTTCAACCATTCCTAATACATTGCCTTTTGCCTCAGCGCTCCTAAAGACCACATTTTCTTGCTTCCGAGCTGTCAGGGCAGGAAGAGGAGGAGGGTAACTTTCAGGCCGAGGAGTGGGAGAACAGAGAGAATGACGATGAGGTTGTAGATCCTACTTGGTGTGAACCCAGAAGCATGCAGCTGAGTAGTTCAGCAGAGGAGGAGTAAGAGAAGATAGATGAGGTTACGTTGCTGCTTCCAGCACAGATGAGCAGTGATACAACCACAACAAGCACTTCATCATCAGCCACAACTCTGGATGTGTCCAGCAGTAGTTGCGGGTCTGCAGTTCCCAGGAGTGGCAAGGGTTGCCTAGCCTGGGCCTTTTTTGAGACCGCAAAGCATGACCCAACTCATGTTATCTGTCAACTTTGTACAAAAAGACTCAGCAGAGGCAAAAATTCCAATAATTTGACTACTACATGCATGAACCGGTGCATGTGTGATCATTATGCATTGATCTCATTGTGCTAAAATGCAGCCTAGCGGGCCTCGCTAACCACCAGCAGCCCCATCTGCAGCTTCTTCCTCCTCTGGCATCATGGTAAGTGTTCTCACACAGGTCGCTTTGCTGCAGAACTTCCACTTGTTTGCCTGCTACAGTTGGGGTGAGCGAGAGCCCATCAGCTGTTACGGAAGTGGACATGACTGCTGTTTTTGACCGATCTCAGACACTGAGCACACCATATCTTTCTTAATCCACCATAACATTTCCTCCTGCACTTCACTCACAGTCCAGCAGTTTGTCATGTACACCCTACTCCACCCTCTCTCAGCACAACAGCAAGCCCTCAGTCCCACAGTTGTGGTGTCGTAAAAGATTTGTTCCTACTATACTTGCTAAAGCTGAGAGCTTAAACTTCACCATCTCTACTCTGTTTGCCATGGAAATTCTTGGTTTCGCCCTGGTGGATACAGATGGATTCCGAAAGCTGATGACCGTCGCAGTCCCCAGCACCATTTTCCCAGTCGCCATTACTTTTCTAAGATAGCTGTGCCTGTGCAACACCAGCATGTTGTAGACAACATCACCTGTTCCTTGAAAAAATCAATGTAATTTCACCACTGACACCTGGATAGCAAGCATGGCCAGGAGCGTTACATCTCGCTGATTGGGCATTGGGTGACTCTAGTGGCTATGGTGGCAGGCGGGGAAGGGACTGTTCCGCAAGTCTTGAAATCCCCAAAGCTTGCAGGACAAACCATTTGCGCTCTCAACCTCTCCCTTAATGAGACACATGTTCCAACAGTGCAGAGAAAATCCCCCCCAACTCCGTACTGTGCAGCCACGACTCACCACAATCACGCAGTGTTTAAACTTATGCCGCTGTTCTCCTGAATCCAGTGATGTTTTTCTTTTGTTTCTGCTCCTCTCTATTCCTAAGATACATCCTCTTACCTGTATATCAATCTAGTATTTTTTTTCCAAGTGGGCGTGGCCCTCAAGTAGTTGCATACAGAAAAGAGTTTCGGAACATGCCCACTTGGTAAAAGTAGTAGATTTTCATGCAGGGAAGACGGGGCCATATCTTAGGAACAGAGAGGCGCAGGAACAAAAGGAGGACATCGCCGGATTCAGGAGAACAGCGGCATTTACATCAAGTAGCAAAAAAAAATCCATATTTATGCCACATGACAGTTTTGCTTTGAGATCACATATTTATTACATTGCTATTTTTTTAATTCCTTTATTTTTATCATAAGATAAATTAAACCGGAACCATCACATGATTTCTATATCCTGCAGTTTTTACATGTTGTTCTGTATCTGTAAACCCTACTTGCATCTTGCCAAGCCGATTTTTTCTTATACATTGCATCTACAGCAGTTTATCGGGGTTTGGAATCTTTGCCAAATTTCTTCGAATCAATCGGGAAGTCATAATCGAGAAACAATAGTAGTAAACTAAACAGGTAAAATGTGAAAGCTTCCAGGTATGACCACAAGCACGATGTTAATAAGCCCTGGTTACATTGACAATACATGTTCTGTGGTGTGAGGTTTCCGCTCTAACAAGGGGAGGGCAATCTCGGCCAACATCAACACGCATATTACCGCAGACAAGATGCAGCTGGAGATGAAAACTCAGGATCACGAGATAATAAAAGGTTTGTCTGGAAGAGAAAATCTATTAACTAATTTCCAATTACTGAGTTCATATAGGGGCTTCCCTGTTCCAAGACTTTCATTTATTAACCATAGAAGATAGTGGCTGCAAAAAAACATATTTTGTTCTGGAGGATCCGCAATGTCTGTGCGTTACATAAATAAACTGTTGATTTCAATGGGAGTAGTGCAATGCTTTATTCTTCCTGCGGGGGTGCTGCAGGAAAATGGAACATTTGCTTGAGTTGCCCCAGAAATTACAGATGATTACTGTAGATTCTTAGGGTACTTAAAGCACCCATAAAAACGAGTTACTTATAGGATAGACAATAACTTACTGATTGTAGGGGATCAGACCACTGGAACGCACTGAGATACCATTTTAGAGTCCTGGAATCCTTTTCTGAATGGAGAGGAATCGCACGTGCTCCATTCATTGACACTGGGACTTCAGTGCTCTGCTACTTTCAGCTGACAATCCCATAGACAATGAATGGAGTGGAGGTTGAACATGCGCATCTTCTCTCCGTTCAGGAAGGGGCTACAGATCCCCTTTTTTTCAGAGTTCCAGAACCTCAATCTTAGGATCACTGTATATCTCAGCAAGTTGCCTTCTATCCTATGTAAGGAGATGACTTGATTTTGGGAGAATAACACTGTAACTTGGCTGATCCATGGAGGTGCGAGGAGCCTGAGCACCACTCATCTCATACTGATGACCTATCCTGTGGTGCACTGAAGATGGGCATGCTCCAATAGGGGATCTTGGGCTACTCTCAATTTTTCCAGCTCATAGATCCAGTCGTGGTCACATGGTGCTTCACAGATCTCTTTACGGGATGACAACTGCTTGGAAAAATGACCTTCGTCAGGTCCATGATGGTCCTATGTGGC
Organism: Ranitomeya imitator; assembly: GCF_032444005.1. Classification (NCBI taxonomy): domain Eukaryota; kingdom Metazoa; phylum Chordata; class Amphibia; order Anura; family Dendrobatidae; genus Ranitomeya; species Ranitomeya imitator. Next base: position 34,190,920 of record NC_091284.1, read on the forward strand.
ATAGGGCCGTCCGTGCATGAGGACTGGCGACATCACTAGATTTCCACCTTGTGCCTTCCATTTCACTTCGAAACTGGGACCAGCACCACGTTGTCCTAAGTGACACTATAATAATGCTTGCTGTAAACTATTTAATTTGGATTGCATTGTGTTGATTAACAGGAGGTCTTTCATGATTTTTTTTTTAATTACTGCCCCTATTATAGCTTTGGCACTGACACAGTTACTCGAAAAAACAGGATATGTTTATTCTCTGCATCAGACCATTTCTCATCATTCGCTCACCCACAAGGAAACATCTCCTTGGCTACAAATTGCCAAGATGTACTGTACTTCTTATCGTCTTCTGCGTCCTACATTACTCTCTGAGTGACCCCCGGCACAGACGTACGTTCAGAAGCCTTGTAATTAAGATGGTATATTGCACCAGCCTCAACGTATCCATCACTTTCCCGGGAAAATGTACGGGGTACAGAAAATGGGACGAGTAATCTTCCCTGTGGAGACCTCGGAGATGCTCGGTGACACGGGGCCCTCTGCTAGTGTGTGACAATTATTATATTAACGTCTTCTTCTTTGCAAGATAGGTCTTAAAGAGGTTTTACATTTCCTTTTTTTATTTTTAAAATTGGTTACACATGGTTAAAGCACAAACATTATAAATATTTGGCTTCTGATCCCCTTCCCCTCCTCTCCTAGCAGTGCCCAGGTCCCCCACCGGTTTCCTTGCTTCTCTTATCATCAGGGACAAGGATGTGACTGCTGCAGCCAATCATTGGCCCCAGCTGTCACATGACCAAAATTTGGTGTACAGAGACCGGCTCTAGCCAATCAATGGGTGCAGCGGTGCACGACCCCAACATGTCCGGGTGACCAAAAACAGGCCGGTCTTTAGCCAATTATTAACAGAAGTGGTATATAACCATAATTTTTTCCGATTGTACAGACATGTGATAGCTGCAGTCAGTTATTGGCTTCGTTGGTGAGCGATTGGCTGCAGTGTTCACATAGCTGTCACCACTGAAAAAGGAAGCAATGAGACCAGTGGGGCACCCCTAAGAGAAAAAGGGAAACAATCATGGATTGGTAAGGGAGAATTCATTATTTTTTTTTTATCATGCAGGGTCTTTGATAAAAATAAAAAAAATAGTCAAGAACCCCTTTAAGACGGCTGTCCACTGCTTATAACAATTTAAGTAGTGGACCCAACATAAAAAAAAAACACGTTCTCATCTATTGGACACCGGCCATTCATTCTTACTGCTATCGGAACCGACTTATCAGCTGTGACCGTTTCTACCCCAGATGGTAGATGACCACTGCAGTCAATCAGCCCCCCACAACTGGCTGCAGCGGTCACTGACTCCTCTGCACTAGCCGAGAGACCAATTTTTAAATAATTATAAGTAGTGGATCAGGGACTTGGCCGGCAACTTTTGCCTGTATGGCTGAGCCCCTCAGTGGCAACAAGGTCGGACGACAGTGCCAAGATATTTACTTGGAATGCAAAGTCAGCAAACGGCTCCTGAGGACCAACCCTGCAGGATCACTTTTAATCACACTGGTTACACGTACTCCATGCATTTTTATATTTATTCATGAAGCTTTCATTAGCATTTCTTAGTACTGGCTGATGTGAAAAAACATGAGTCAACCATCACTGAGTTGGCACGTACGTCACAACACCAACGGGAAGGGAAGCCAAAAAAACAATGCCTTAAAGGAAAGTTTCTTCCCATTGCTGGCATGTGGTGATGGGGTGTAATGATTATTACTGTAAGATGTAAAGTAATTAAAACTTTTCTGCTTAATTGATATTTTAATTCTAAAGGGTTTCCAGCAATTGAAAAATGTGTCTGCCCCTTCCCAAGAAGCTGAGGTATTGCAGCTTCGGCCCATTCACGTCAGATAGTGCGAGTGACCGTTCCGAACTCGACCCATGGACAGGTTGGGACATTGTTTCTGGAAAAACGCAGCCATGTTTTGTTAGTCTGGAAACCCAGAGTTTCACAGCCCAGGATATTACAATTTAAAGTGGATTTTCAACCCGAAACATAAAATTGTTCATATATTAGTAAATCACAAATTGGATCAACTTGTAAAGTTTAGTTATTCAATTTTATATACTTCTAGAGATATCAGCAGTTTTCAGTTCTGCTGTGGCGGCCATTTTACAAAAGGGAAATACAGGAAGTGTGGCTTTAATAGCTGTTTCCCTTTTATTAGCCTCTCAGAAGCTGAGAGTAATATTTTCATTTTGGCGGAATGTTTTTTTTTTTTTCAATGACAAAGTGCCAGTTTACAGAGAGGTTCATGTAAGGTGACGACCAAAATGGCTGCACTTCCTGTTTTTTTAAAAAAAAAAAACATAAAAGGCCAATATCTCTGTAAGGGAATTCAACATAGTTCTCAAACTATTTTTGCTGGTATAACTTACGAGTTACCAATATATTGTAAAAAAAAAAACTTGGGTCGAATAAGAATGAAAGTGTCATGAGTTTACTGCAACAAGGAGGAGCCAGAAGATTGCAGCATCTGATTTTTCCTACTCCTGCACTGTTTAGAAGAACTTCATCTTCTTATTAAATGGTGTGGGGTTCTTTTAGCAGTGCAAGGACAATCTGCTCAGTTGAAGCTTTCTTGCATGAAGACTCTCAGCTGTTTACTGTTGACCACTCCCCTCTCCTATATACTCTGGGCCTGGCTAGCACTCATTGCCACAGTTAGCTTATGCTGTGTAGTTAGGAGATAAAGGTTTGTTGTTTTTTGAGAAGGCGTTTGGTGGATTTATCTGAGACTGTTGATAGGTTTTGGCTGTGTGCTAATTCCCTTCCTTCTCCTACTTTGGTTTTTCCCCATTCTTCACTCCCCGGTGTTTACCTCTGTTGTTTGTGCAAGTATATTTGTATGTTTGGTATTTTCCGTTACCCCTGTTCGTATTACCTTGTTAGTCTGGTTGGTGTATTATGGTACACTACTATTCCCCTCTTCTCTGGGTGGGGGAAGGGTACAGACTGATGATGGATTCAGGAGCTAAGCCAAGATATGTGGCTCTGGCATCTTCACCATCAGAAGTAATCCGGGGAACAAGGTGAGCTAGGGTGCCCTTAGGATTAGGGACAGGGGAGCAGTCCCTGATCCTGAAACACCCTATGACAGAATTGCAACAGAAAAGCTTGAATCCTTTATCATTTCTTTCCTACTGGATCCAGTCAAGGCTTTGGTAATAATTGGCCACAATTTCACTCTATTGGGGGGACTGAGGCCATAGATTCTAACCACCTGGTGTCAGATTAGGATTTTACAATGTTGACAACAGGTGGGTGAAGGACAGTAATTGACTAACATTGCTCAATAACACTGATCTACAGGACCAGGGACAAACTTATAACCTACTCCTACTGATAAGTGTGTGAGTGAAAATAGAAAACTTGTAGATAATGGCTAGACAGCTTTTATCAGATCTGACAACTTCAAATTGTATAGCAAGGCTAATATATCTATATATATGCAGCCTATAGAGTGCCTTAAAAAAGTATTCATGCCATGCGAACTGTTCCACATTTTTTCATGTTGCCCCCAAAAAACTAAAATATATTTTATTGGGATTTTATGTGATATACCAGCACAAGTAGCGAGTATTTATGGAGTGTAAAGGAAATGATACATGGATTTCTAAATATTTAAAAAATATAAAGCTAAAAATTGTGAGATGCATTTGTATTAAAAAAAAATATATAGATTCAGCTGACCGTAATAGACATCCTTAGGTGTTCGGAGCACAGGAAATGCTGCATCAAGGCGTAACGCAATCACATAGACAGGAAAAAATCCAACTCAATGAACTTGTGAACAAACTTCTTTCTTCATTTTCCAAAAGTGCTCAATGGAGGATAAAACAGAATCAGCAATGTAAGTTACATGTTATGCGATATCAACGCGTTTCAGGTGACTGTGCACCCTTTGATGTCCGACATTTTGATGAGTAACTCTTTGTTCTTAGCTCTGGTGAGAACACCGCTGTGCTGATTAATTAACACAGTTACTTTTATTAAGCCTCCCTGAGTCAGTACTTTGTAGGACCACCTTTCACTGCAGTTACTGCTGCAGTCTTTTGGGGTCTGTCTCTCCCAGCTTTGTGTCTAGAGGAGACATTTTGCCCCTTCTTTGCATACTTGGTCTCGCTCAGTGAGATTGGATGGAGCTGTCTGTGATCAGCAATTTTTAAGTCTTCTCACAGATTCTCACTGGGATTTAGGTCTGGACTGTGACTGGGCCGTTAACACACATGAATATGCTTTCATATAAACCCTCCTTTGTAGCTCTGGTAGGATGTTTAGGGTCATTGTCCTGCTGGAAGGTGAACATACGCCTCAGTCTCAAGTCTTTTGCAGTCTCTACCAGGTTTCCCTACAGGATTGCCCTGTATTTAGCTCAATCCATCTTCCCATAAACTCTGACCAGCTTCCCTGCCCCTGCTGAAGAAAAGTATCCCCACAGCATGATGTTGCCACCACTATGTGTCATGGTGGGGATGGTGTTTCCAGAGTGATGAACAGTGTTAGTTTTCCGCCAGACATAGTTTTTTGCATTTAGCCCCAATACGTCTACATTGGTCTCTTCTGACCAGAGCCACTTCTCCCACATGTGTCCACTACATGGTATGTGGAAAAATGACACAAACTGTATAAAATAATGCCAAATTTGGGCAGAGTAGACTTTCTGCACTACTTAGATTACCTTTATTTAAAACTGGGTCTGGGTGGGCTCCGATTAGTATGATACATTGGCTCCATCATCAATTATAAGACCAGCGATATACATTTACATGGTCTTCCCAATGCCCACTCGGCCAACACCTCATATATGTTCACAATGAAGAGAGGGAAGAAAGCATCTGTTGGGTTCCTCTCCTTGAGGTTTGTCTCCTCCCGAAAACAAAATGATTGAGCAGTTGAGATCAAATTTTTCTTTCACAAGGTCGGGAAGAGTCGGCGGGTCCAAACCAAATCATGTACCAGAAGGAGCAATAAACAATTGTATAGGAGCCCTCCAATAAGGGAAAATGCTGCATCGGATAAAAATGTGGTAGGAATTGGCAAAATGGGAATTTAAATGCTCATTAGTCACCATTAGTAATCAATGGACTGATAATAATGTGTTGAATCACACTAACTCCCTATCATAATATCTATGTGCCCCCTGGCTGCTATTGAAATGTAAAGGTGGATCCCTTCTTTTTAACTGGGGCAATTATTAATTGCCAAATATCTCTTTAAAAAATCCATCCACCCAGTGTTTGTTCATCAGAGCCCAGGTTCTCATATGTGGAGGAGCGGTGACTCAGAGCGATAAAGGCTGTGGAACGTGGCCAAGGAATAATTAGGGCTGCAAATCTCAGTTTATGATGGCGCGTGTGTGAGTTGTAGGTTTTTAACGCTTTATGTCTGAGGGACCTTCCAATAATGGTCCCTGGAGAAGAACCCTAACCTCCAATGGTGACCTTTTAATTGGTCCTATGCATATAGAATAATAAAATAAAGGCCATGTATACAATTCTTATGCAAGCCAAGGTGATGCAATGGTTACAGACCACAGACAAATTCTGTGGTGTCATACTCCGTTCAGACAGTCCCTTAGGTTAACACGAAGCAGGGAACACATAGAGTATGATGGCAGGATCTGACTTTATAGCGTTTGCTTCGTCCCTGTGGACACAAACCAACATAGAAGCCCTCCTTACCTCTCATTCTCCATATGTAGTACTAGCTTAAAGGTTCCTATACATGGCATCAAGAAGACACTTGGTCAACAGACCAAACCCCAATATTCAGAGGAGGTGGGAATGGGACGTGGAGGTTGGGTGTTCTGCAAAAAGGGGGCATGGTTATTGTTACAGAACCCCCCAGCACCAAGAATGCTATGCAGTATATGTATGTATAATAGTTTCCATGTGAAATGCATCAGTCCACAGGCTGCGCCCCTGGACAAGATATTCTCTTTCTGACCTCCCCCCACCTTTGTAATTCCCACAGTAAATATCGGCAGGCTCCGGCCCCCTGCGGCTATTGTAATGTATGTCTGGCCTGCTGTTTTCCTATTGGCCTGCCCTGTCTATCTGTGTTATATATTCTGTGTGCTGTAAATAAAGGGTATTCTTAGACTGGAAATACGTGGAGAAGCAGTCAGCTTTTATATGCTCTCATGTAATCAAGAAATTCCTGCCAGCGTCCTTCATTCAGAATCTAGCAAAAGCAGAGTGGACCTCCTGAAACATGGGGGGTGCTGAAAGAGGTACTACAGCACAGCAGACCCCGTTACAGTTATATAAAAATTGTTTTGGTGGCACTCTTCATGCACCACATGCCACAATCTCAATTTTAAAAAGTGTCTTTTACATATCACAGACACCAAAAAGGAACCCTAAGACAAGTGCCACCCGTCCCCAGTGGCTGGTATTTAGTGACTGGCAAGATCCATTGCAGGGCTTCCTTCTTGTTAATGGAAAAGGATTTGGGAAATTGGTCCATGGTTCATGAAGAAGGAATCAAAGCTGGGAGACACCAATATGACCCCCATGACGGCTCCCATATGGGCGTTCACTCTTCTTTTCCGCAGTTCTGACCCATAGATCGGACTAGTTTTGCTCATGGCAGTGTCGATAGCCCACAATGTGCCTGTACACACAAGGCCGTGCTCTGCGCACATTTTTTGGTCGCCGGCTTTCACTGGCTCTGTTATTTCATCGGCATGCTTTACACATCCGTCAAACTTCTTGTGCTTGAGATTTTTGGCCTCGTATAAAGAGCCTCTAGAAAAGAAGGGAGTCAAATTTATTGACACAAGAGGCACCGAATGAACCGACAGGTGTAAATATTTATCACTGCTTTATGCCAATTTCTCAACTGCAGTTTGCTCCTTCGTGCTCATAGGAGAAATTGTCCCAGCGATCAGCTGTGATCAGTGGAGGAAGAAAGTGTTCGGATTCCCTGCAGCGCCACCACTGGGGAAACGAAGCATTGCATGGTGCCCAAGGAAATCAGTGAAGAATCCATGTAATGTAAGGACACCATGGCTCCTGCAAAGTATGAGGTGCTCTTTCTAGTCCATCTTTAATTAATGGAGTTTTTAATTGAAGACTCACGTCTAGAAGAATCACCTACATGTAACTTTTTTCTTTATTTTAGCTTTTTTTTAATCCCCTACTACATTATACCTACTTTTTGTGCACCTAGGGAGCGACATAGAATATATTTAAGTGGCCATTATTGATATTGTCCCTTGCTCCCCATCTGTGGTATCCTTTGCATTGCCAATTTCCATAGACTAAAAATGAAGAGTGGCTAATTTTTTTGTCTTCTCCTTCAAGAAGAGAACAAATTTTACTTTGTTCAGTGCCCCCCCTCCCCATGCCCATATAAATTACTACCATAATGCACGCAAATAACTAGAAATTGAGCAAATAAATTCAATTTTTTTATAGAATTTATTATTAAAGAATTTGTGAAAATCACCTAAAATGGCCATGACCATTTTACTCATCGCAATAGATTTCATCAACCAGGGAAGAATCACATGACGTTAGGCTCTGGCAGTGCGAGGCTCCCCATAATATCATCCACCTTGGTATAGCAGAAGCACCCAGAAGATACTATCATAGCCAATATAAAAGCAGAGGCAGGGAATGCAGCTGAATTTTTTAGGGCGAATCTGGATAGTGATAGTACGTCACAGGCATAGATAAGGAGAAAAAGCCATAAAACACTGAATAAACAGTACAGATAGTGTGTGACAGCACGTAAGTGAAGAACAGTTACCATCCATTTACCCATAGTCATAAATATGCAGGTCAGTGTGACATTACGTAGACTCTTTTTGCAATAAAGAGTCCTAGTAGACCTCACAGTGTCATGCACATGTTTTTAGAGCAACTGGACTCTTTGGATTACTTTTGATTTTCGGCAAATCAATTTTCTGCAATTAAAGATTTTTGGCAAAAATTGCAATTTTCGAATTTCAAAAGATTTGCTCATTTCAACAAATGACCACGTTATACCACATGTAGCGATGTTAAACATTGACCAAATTACATTTCCATACGCTATTCTAATGAATACTGATGCACGGTACTGTCATTACACCCTGCAGTAATCTAATCATACCACCCTATAATGACCATATAAGGCTAAGTTCACACTTTGCGGATTCCACTGCGGATTTTTCCGCAGCAGAATTCCAAAATCCGCAGTGAAAACCCGTCGCGGTTTTTACTGTGGATTTATTGCGGTTTTTACTGCGGTTTCTTTTGCGGATTTTCATCTGCAGTTTCCTATTGGAGCAGGTGAAAATCCGCAGAAAAGAAGTGACATGCTGCGGAATGTAATGTTTCCGCGCGTTTTTTTCCGCCCCATGTGCACAGCGTTTTTTGTTTCCCATAGGTTTACATTGTACTGTAAACTCATGGGAAACTGCTGCAGATCTGCAGCGGTCAAATCCGCTGCGGATCCGCAGCAAAATCCGCAAAGTGTGAACATAGCCTTACAGTATCAATGTATGTTCCTGCAGCAGTAGCAAGGTGTGTCCGAACCGCCACGATTCCTAACAATGCATCGTAAATGGTGATTGCTCTCTGCTGTGATGCAATCCACCTGTGTTCTGTACTTTGCCACTTACATCATCGCAGCCACAGGGCAGAGCACAGTGGATTCCAGTAAATGTTTATTCCGCAGCCGCTCCTTGTTCCATGCAAATTTCCGACTGCTCCAGGCCGGAATTTGACCCAAGGAGCCCTTCAATGGACACGGATGTGAAGATGATTGTTAAACTGGCTTTACACCTTGTAATCTGATTGTCGGGAAATATAATATCGAGCAATCTTATGATAAGAGGAGACAACTGCTTTATGATATTGATTTCAGCCTGCAAAAACCACACGGTAAAAATATATCTTATAATAAAAAATATCATCATATAGTACTCACATAATACAGTCGTACAGTGACTGAATAATTCCCATATGTGGTAACTGCATAATACAACCTTACAGTGACTGAAAAATACTGCCATACAATGACCGAAAAATGCCAAACGCTGACTATTATATTAATAATTCCATGAGTGCATACATTATGCATTGACTAGATAATAACTGAATAATGCCACCTTGCGGTGCATGAATAATAAAGCCATACAGTGGGTGAAGAATACTCCTATAAAGTGACTGAATAATACTGTCATGCACTGATTGACTAATGCAAGTAAATAATGACTGAAAAATACAAAGCATAATAATAATAATTATTATTATTATTAATAATAATGTACTATAATGCAGTGAATGATACAGCCATACAGTGCAAAAGTAATGCAGCCATATAATGACTAAATAAAAAATATACAGTGACTGAATAATACCATCATAGAGCGATTGACTAAGATAACCTTACAGTGCCCAAATAGTATTACCATACAGTGACAGAAAAAAACAATACAGTGACTGAATAATACCGACATACAATGACCAAATACTGCCATAGTACAGAGGCTAAATATAATTATATAATGACTAAATATTCTCATCATGTATTAACTAAATAATACGACCATACGGTTGTGTCCTCGCCTGGTGAGATGAATACTGTACGCCGTAGGTTTGGGTGAGCAGCAGAGCCAGGGTGATGGTGTAGCAGAGCGGGTCTTGATAGATGACACATGGATCAGTGAGGAACAGGGCAGAGGGGTATGTAATGCAGCGGATAACAAGTGGAACAGGTAGCACAGATAAAGCAGAGCTTGGGGTGTGGGTAGACATGGGAGCAGAAATGGTATAGGAATCTGGCATAATCCAGCAGGGTTACAGTTAATCATAGGAATGCAGTCTAGTATATTCCAGCAGGGTAATGGTTAAAAACAGGAGTAACAGATAATCAAATATAGTCTGCCATCTTTTAACGGGCCAAAGGTTAGTAGCAGCAAACTGGGACTTGTAGCAAGGAACTGGTTAGCGAGAATTTTAGGCAAACTCAGTTGAAAAGATATGTTACCTTGATTGTAGAGGCCAGGTGTGAATAGCACTCAGAACAGTTCTGAGAAGTTGGTAACTTGCTTGCTGAGAGGCAGGTGAGGACAACTGTCATGCGTCTGGATTCGAACCCTTGAGCCTGTGCTTTGTGGTCAGCTTCTCTATCCACTGAGCCACAGCAGATACACCTTTTTCCTGGGTGTTTTGTTTCTGTTATCCTTGCTTCAGTCTTTTCAGGGTAACAGGTATTTTCATTTACTCATTTGTCTGCCCTATCATCTTTTGGGTGCAGCTTTGTATACTTTACCCTTGCTGGTATTTCCTGCTGGTGATAGTCTCATTTGGATGTCCAGCCATACTGCTGTAGTGTAAGCCAGTCAGTGAAAGACCAGCTAGGGTTTATCTCTCTTCTGTTTATGTTCCTTACCCTGCAACTATCTTCTGTTTTTAAGAAGTAGGTGACATATTCTCTAACACTACGTGCTTAATCTTTCATTTCGTGGTTTGTTTTACTCACTCTGGGATCTCTTGCTATTTCGCACTTTCCCTTCTCTGGGTAATTTGCTCTGTCCACCGGTTCTTTAGGAGGAATGTGAAGCACCCAATGGCCTTTCAGGCAGCATAGGTCCGAGTGCCATCGTTTAGTCTGTGGTTAGGGTTCTCTCAACTCAGGCAGGAAACACTAGGGACTGTGCGGGTCAGGATCTCTAGTCTGTACAGGAACTGTCAGGGTCAGTGGCAGTTTTTATTGCATAACCTATTTTCCTGAGTGAGTTGCTACACTATCATAACATCTTCATTAGTTTGCAAAACTGAGGTTGGAAATAACTTTGGCAGTAGCATGGAAGTCAGAAGTACTGGAGGTAGATGATTAGACAAAGAGAAGCGAATCCTGACAAACTTGAGGCAACTGCGGACAATGTTAGGATAATACTGCCATACAGTGACTAAAAAATAACACTGCACAGTAACTGAATAATACTGTTCTACAAGGACTGAATCATACATTATTGGTGGATTGAATACTACCGCCCCCTCCATACAGTGACTGAACAAAAAAGCCAAAGAGTGCCAGAATAATATTCCCAAACAGTGACTGATCATCACCATATAGTGATTAAAAAAATCATGCTATAAGAATAATACCACATGTATACACACCAAATATAACAAAGAATGAATAATAATAATGCATAATCTGGGTTAAAAAATAAGAAATAGGGTAAATGATAAAGCCACACTGTGACCAAATAATAGAGACATACAGTGACCAAATAATACAGCCATACAATGAGCAAATGATACAGCCATACTGTGACCAAATAATACAGCGAGACAGTGACAAAGTAATACTGCCATACAGTGACCAAATAATACATCCATACAGTAACCAAATAATACAGTCATACAGTGACCAAATAATACATCCATACAGTGACCAAATAATACAGTCATACAGTGACCAAATAATACAGCCATTCTGTAACCAAACAATAAAGCCATGCCGTGACCAAATAATAGTCATGCAGTGACCAATTGATACAGCCATAATGTCACCAAATAATACAACCATACTGTGACCAAATAATACAGCCATATCATTACCAAATAATATAGCCATACAGTGACCTCGTAATGCAGCCATACCATGACCAAATAATACATCCATACAGTGACCAAATAATAGTCATACAATGACCAAATAATATATCCATACAGTACCCAAATAATACAGTCATACAGTAACCAAATAATACAGTCACAGTGACCAAATAATACATCCAGTGACCAAATAATACAGTCATACAGTGACCAAATAATACAACCATACAGTGACCAAATAATACAGTCATACAATGACCAAATAATATATCCATACAGTACCCAAATAATACAGTCATACAGTGACCAAATAATACAGTCACAGTGACCAAATAATACATCCAGTGACCAAATAATACAGTCATACAGTGACCAAATAATACAGTCATACAGTGAGCAAATAATACATCCATACAGTGACCAAATAATACAGCCATACAGTGACCAAATAATACAGCCATACAGTGACCAAATAATACATCCATACAGTGACCAAATAATACAGTCATACAATGACCAAATAATACAGCCATACAGTGACCAAATAATACAGCCATACAGTGACCAAATAATACATCCATACAGTGACCAAATAATACAGTCATACAATGACCAAATAATACAGCCATACAGTGACCAAATAATACAGCCATACAGTGAACAAATAATACAGCCATACAGTGACTTAACACACCATCATGTATCGGTTAAACACCACTAAAAATTGCCTGAAATTGGTCAGCAAGTCATCATCCCGTACACAGACTGTATGAATAGATTTGGTCCTCTGCAGTTAAAGGCAGAATGAATACTGTGACTTGTGGTCTTCTCTTATTGCCATCATGTTTTCTTTTTTTCTCTGGCTGACTCGGTTTCTGAGTTTTCCCCATTAACCCATTACTTGCCAAATTAGAAATTTTCATTTTACGGATTTTTCAGAAAAGGGCATTCCAATATTCAATTAAAAATGACAATGACATGATTTCCTATTTTGAAATCATTCATTTTACAAACACAACACAAAAAATTGGACCTAATTATAAAAATTATAAAATCTTAGTTGCTAGAAGCAAAAGATTAGGCGTCCCAAAAGTAGGACATTGGTAGATAATGGGTTAACATCTTTCATCCTCTTTTCCAGCGTAACAGCCATTCAGACACTGTTTGACCTCCACCCCAGTGCCCTTGTAAGCTTTGCTGGCCAGGTTCCACCAGCCATACACATTGCAGCCAAAGCGTGGCCCCACACATAGTGTAGAGCCCCTACAGTTAGGTCCATATATATTTGGACAGAGACAACATTTTTCTAATTTTGGTTATAGACATTACCACAATGAATTTTAAACAAAACAATTCAGATGCAGTTGAAGTTCAGACTTTCAGCTTTCATTTGACGGTATCCATATTAAAATTGGATGAAGGGTTTAGGAGTTTCAGCTCCTTAACATGTGCCACCCTGTTTTTAAAGGGACCAAAAGTAGTTGGACAATTGACTCCAAGGCTATTTCATGGACAGGTGTGGGCAATCCCTTCGTTATGTTATTCTCAATTAAGCAGGTAAAAGGTCCCAATTGTCCAACTACTTTTGGTCCCTTTAAAAACAGGGCGGCACATGTTAAGGAGCTGAAACTCCTAAACCCTTCATCCAATTTTAATGTGGATACCCTCAAATGAAAGCTGAAAGTCTGAACTTCAACTGCATCTGAATTGTTTTGTTTAAAATTCATTGTGGTAATGTCTATAACCAAAATTAGAAAAATGTTGTCTCTGTCCAAATATATATGGACCTAACTGTATACAGACACCAGTGAGCGGCAGGAGCCCCACGCTAGAGATGCAATGGTTTATTGCAGATGGGACCTCACAGATGGACATTGTTTGGGGTGAGTTTTTCTTTTTTGGTCTTGGGTCTAATCATTTCCACTCTAGTCTGGAATATTAAAAATATCAACAAAGCAATGTGGCTCCTACATATATACAACATATTTCTAGAGAACATTGGTAGGAGTTGCTAAGACCTGAGCTCCCCCTCTCACTTCTTCTTTATTCTTTCTCACTTCCTACATCCACATTTCTATAATATCAGTAATCTATAGATTGGTCATCGCTGGTCCTCCTAGGGACATTTTGTTTAAGTAAAGAAAGAACTAAACATTTATCTCCTGGGTAACTTCAGAGGAGGTTGCACAAAGCCTGACTTATTTTTAGCTTACCAAGAAGAGTTTCTTAGAAACTTCTGCTGCTGTAGACCACATACCATTGCGTATTCCTCATTCTTTACATAGAAACAGAGGGCTTACGAATTCAGTATGGGCGGATGGTAGAGCAAGACATTTTGTTCAAGCCACCGAATGGGCTTCTTGCTACCCCGTTTCTCAACTATTCAAGCTAGAAGACACATGGACAGAGGATCGATTACAACATCAGATTTCCGAATCTTAAAAGGGAATGGAATCAATAGAACTAATGACTATAAGAAACTGTGTAATATATCTTATCAGAGAATTCTGCTTCTTTCTCCACTTATGCGCCACTCTTTTCCCTCCTATCTGCCTCCTTAACTCATCATTTGCTCGGAAACAACAGCTGAAATCCGTCGTGCTTAACACAAGACTTATTGCTGGTATTGCGATATATCAGATTATTCAATATGGAGAAGGAAGAGGAGGAGTTAGGAGCAGAGTCAGAAATCAAGCAGAGGAAGGCACAGAAAAATCATGTTGAGCATTCTAACAAGTCTTTTACCTCACCCCAGAGCTTGATTCATATCTATACTGCTCAGGACTGCTGTATAATGTCCTCTATGCTTCTGCTGCTTATCTCTGTGTGTTAACTAAGGAATGAATAGCAGGAATTCCTCATGTCTGTGTGTTCCCACTGGCTCAGAGTCAATTGCAAATAAAAAGATAGAGGAAACAGACGTGAAAACTGATGAAAATACAGCGTACAATCATGACCGGAATTTGTGTAATTCCTCGTACACAAACAGGACAATTTATTCTGAAAAGTTTCTTGAATTTTAGTTTCCCCTTTAAGATGATCATATACTTATGATGCTTGTTCTTCTGACAGCTATGTCTTCTCCACTTTACACATGCACAGAATGGGGCGTAAGCAGGGTGTGACTGCGACCGAGCCTGTGGGTGAGGGGGGCCACTGACACCAGCGCCTAATTCAGCTGTATGTATGTCCCAGAATGCACATTCAACTGATATGTAGTGCGGCGCAGAGACCCACCAGCTCTATGCACTGCGATGCACAGTGCCGGCCAAAGGCTGGCAGCTGAAGTCGGCATACCTGTCACGGATGGTGCATGGCGGTGACATTATGCACCGTGCTGGACAAGCAGACGTCAGCTGCTGGAAAGTGCGCTAGCTATAGAAGAGGACGCCATGCTTCATGGAAGCAGAGGAAGGTACGAAGGAACATTATTACTGGAAAGGGGCTCAGGATGGGGGACATTATTACTGGAAGTTGAAGGATGGGTGACATTATTATAGGAAAAGGCTAGTATGCGGGACATTACTAAAAGAAGTGGTCAGGACAGGGGACATTATTAAAGGAAGGGGCTCAGGATTGGGTGCACTAAATCAGGAACGGGTCCAGGATGGGGGATGTTATTATAGGAAGGTGCCAATGTGGGGGACATTATTATAAGAAGGTGCCAGGATGGGGGGACATTATTATAGGAAGAGGCTAGGATGGGAGACATTACCATAAGAAGTGGTGAGGATGGGAGACATTATTATAGGAAGTGGCCAGGGTGGGGTTAAGAGGACAGGATGGGGGACATTATACAAGGAAGGAGCCCAGCATGGAGGACATCGTACCAGGAAGGGGCTCAGGATTGGATACACTAAATCAAGAATGGGTCCAGGATGGGGGACATTATTATAGGAAGTTGCCAGGATGGGGGACATTATCATAAGAAGGTGCCAAGATGGGGGACATTGTTATAGGAAGAGGCTAGGATGGGAGACATTACCATAAGTGGTGAGGATGGGAGACATTATTATAGGAAGGGGCCAGGGTGGCGTTAAGAGGACAGGATGGGGGACATTATACCAGGAAGGAGCCCAGGATGGAGGACATCATACTAGGAAGGGGCTCAGGATTGGATACACTAAATCAGGAATAGGTCCAGGATGGGGGGCATTATTATAGGAAGTTGCCAGGATGGGGGACATTATCATAAGAAGGTGCCAAGATGGGGGACATTATTATAGGAAGAGGCTAGGATGGGGGACATTACCATAAGAAGTGGTGAGGATGGGAGACTTTATTATAGGAAGAGGCCAGGATGGGGTTAAGAGGACAGGATGGGGGACATTATACCAGGAAGGAGCCCAGGATGGGGGACATTATACAAGGAAGGGGCTCAGGATGGAGGACATTGTACCAGGAAGGGGCTCAGGATTGGGTACACTAAATCAGGAATGGGTCCAAAAGGGGTACATTATTATAGGAAGGTGCCAGGATGGGGGACATTATTATATGATGGGCGTACACATGTCTTTGTAGGATCTAAGGGCCCATATATCTGACCAAGATGCAGGTGGGGCCCAGGTCCAAATTTTGCACCCTAAAAATTTGTCCCAGGACCACTCTAGTTATGTTCCTGTGCACAGAAAGTGTGTTGAATATTTGAACACTAATCATAGGTGGCTTACCAATGTAGTCACACTATTCATAACTAAGAAAAAACCTTTGCGCCTCCAACATGTGAGATTGACAATGCATGATCAGAGTTTACCAGCACTCCTGTGGATACGTAACCTTGAACAACAATGCTAGGCTGTTATGTTACAAAAAAGACTGTTTAGGAATATTTGTATTATGCCATTAGTAACTTCGATGTGTTACTTCTCTTGTGATGACCTTAGACAACACTCGATGTTCTCATTAGTTTTGCCTTTGCGTGACTTTTAGAAAACTGGTTTATATATCAATTTAAGTGAACACCTTCCGTGATAATGGGATGGTGAGATGAATAAGTCACTTCCTTTTCATATGCGGTAATATAATAGTTGTTTTTTCTTTCTAATAACAAAGGTAAGAGGCTGGCGCTCTGAGAGTGTAAATTTCTTACTCTGAATCACCATAAATGCAGTGCCAAAAGTTATTTTTCTTAGTTTTTTTTCCATGTGTTGTGTTATGAACTGGTGATTCAGAACCACAATGGACCTGGTGGTTAAGAGCACACAAAGTGACCCGATAGTTACTAATAACATAGGACAAGCTCTGAGACGTGGGAACTCTGCTGACCGCAATCCCTAATCCTATCACACCACACTAGAGGTAGCCGTGGAGCGCTCCTGACCAGACCTAAGCGCCTCGGGCACAGCCTGAGAAACTAGCTAGCCCTGAAGATAGAAAAATAAGCCTACCTTGCCTCAGAGAAATTCCCCAAAGGAAAAAGCAGCCCCCCACATATAATGACTGTGAGTAAAGATGAAAATACAAACACAGAGATGAAATAGATTTTAGCAAAGTGAGGCCCGACTTACTGAATAGACCGAGGATAGGAAAGATAGCTTTGCGGTCAACACAAAAACCTACAAACAACCACGCAGAGGGCGCAAAAAGACCCTCCGCACCGACTAACGGTACGGAGGTGCTCCCTCTGCGTCCCAGAGCTTCCAGCAAGCAAGATAAACCAATATAGCAAGCTGGACAGAAAAAATAGCAAACAAAAGTAACACAAGCAGAACTTAGCTTATGCAGGCCACAAGGACGATCCAGGAGAGAGCAAGACCAATACTGGAACATTGACTGGAGACAAGGAACAAAGAACTAGGTGGAGTTAAATAGAGCAGCACCTAACGACTTAACCTCGTCACCTGAGGAAGGAAACTCAGAAGCCGCAGCCCCACTCACATCCACCAGAGGAAGCTCATGGACAGAACCAGCCGAAGTACCACTCATGACCACAGGAGGGAGCTTGACCACAGAATTCACAACAGTGTTGGTTTTGTATTGTGTGCTTACTGTGTGCAACTGTGATAATTTACAAAGAGTCTTGAGAAAAACTAAGTATACCCTTTTTTGAAGGACTTAAAGTAAGTAATGCAACCTCAGATGAGCTAAAAGACAGGTAAAATTACACTATGTCATTATTTATTTACCAAAAAACAAAGCAAAAATGTAGAAGCAGCGTGTGGAAAAAAATTCAATTAAACTCCATGAATTAGGTGAATATAGAAACACCAAAAGACTTTCCGTCTCTCACTTCGTTCTTGGAGTCATTTTAATATAATACTTTATAAAATCCCTGAGCTCCCCTGTTTATGACGCTCTTTTCTATTTTGTGCTGCGTCGCTCCATTGCAGAGATATTCACATTTGTTGCTTTTGAAGATCAATATGTGAAATCTCTGCTTGCAAACCAACTGGGTATTTCTCTCGAAATCTTCTCTGGGAGCGTGTATGTTCACTCCTCCATCCTAGGTTCTTCCAGTCAGAGCTTGGCAGAGCTGTAATCGGCTACAGATGAGAGGGGTGATGAAGCACATCCACAGAGAGGACTAAAAAAATGCCAAGTTACACTACAAAAAGAGATTTCACATGGTGTGCTCCAAAAGCAACAAACTTGAATATCTCTGCAATGGAGTGACGCAGCAGAAAAAGGAAAAGAGCGGCAGAATCAGGTGAACCCAGGGATTGTTACAGGGTATTTAACACAATATTTTGAGCATGTGAAAGGTCCCATTATAGCATGTCTATTGGGTTGAGCTCTAAACTCTGACTGGAATAATTCATTGCCAAAATTCTTTTCATTTTTTTTTGCCATTCTTCTGTGGATTTGCTTACAAGTTTGAAATCTCTGTCCTGTTGCATGACCCAAGTTTGGCCAAGCCTTAGCTTTTTTGATAGACAGCCTCACATATGATTCGAGAAACTTTGGCATACAGAGATGTTCATGGCCACAACAGTTGTTCAACATATTTAATGACACAGGGCAAAGGACAAACAGTCTTTTAGAGAATGTTATTTTGAAGAAAGATCATTCGTGGACTAGCACAAAAATTCAAATGTGGATGACTTCTTTTGAGATGATGACTTATTTTGATCCGTCAGCTGAAATGAGCATCCATTGTTAAATTTCACCTGACAAATGTTTGTTACAGTTGAAATTGTCAATTATCAACTTTAGTCTATTGGGTACGGGCAGCAGAAAATGTGTTTGCCGGCATCAGCGAAGTGATTGTTAACCAGATAATCATTCTTTCAATGGTTGTTCATTTTCAACCACTGATGTACTTCTGTCTAACGGGTATGGCTACCATTGGTGTCCACTTCTAGATTACAGGAAATCTTATCTCCTGACGTTTCACTATAAATTGTATAAAGACACCCTTTGGTTGAATTTTGCTTGTAAGGATAGATACCACCAAAAACATGTCTCTTGTTTAATAATGTTTGAGAGCTCTTTGCCAGGAAACATTGAGGACACGTGACACACTTAAGCCTGTGGGTTACGGATTCTCCTTGCACCACTGATGTACTTCTGTCTAACGGGTATGGCCACCATTGGTGTCCACTTCTAGATTACAGGAAATCTTATCTCCTGACGTTTCACTATAAATTGTATAAAGACACCCTTTGGTTGAATTTTGCTTGAAAGGATATTTACCACCAAAAACATTTCTCTTGTTTAATAATGTTTGAGGGCTCTTTGCCGGGAAACATTGAGGACACGTGAAACACTTAAGCCTGTGGGTTACGGATTCTCCTTGCAGAGATGTCTAGCTGCTTATCTCTGCATAAGAGGCAAGAAAACTAAGCTGTAACATTACAGCTGGGGAGGTTGTTGTGTGCTGTGCAGTGGTTACAGATATGTAAAAGCTCGATACTAAGATTTGTCACATACTTTTGTGTATGGATTGTACATATTGTGTCCTGTGCTGATATTGATGTGTTATTTTTCGGTGTTGAGACATCACATAATGTGTCTGCCTTACTTTCGCAGAATTATGAATTATTTTATTTTTGGACACCACCTATAGAAATGAATAACTGTGGGGAAAACAGGATGTTTTAAACATGACAACTATGTCTCACCCTTCATACATTCTAGTTTTCAGCATAACACTGGAATCCCCCAATTTACATCATTCGTACGTTTCACTGAGGTTTACCCCAGGGGTGTGCTGTTCATAATGGAGGCTGCTATGGGAATCGTAAGCCCTGGACCATGAGGCACTGGGCCTTCTCCCCCTCCCCCCCATCGTCAAAATGTCAGTGGTATCCAAAACCACAGGTATACAATGGTGGATCACAGAGCCGAAGGCGTGTGATGACGTCACTACATCGTGCCTGCTGTGCCGAGTCATTACACTGTAAAGACCAGAGCAGTGTGCCGAGAGAACAAGGGTAGGTAACAGGGCCGGACCGGCCATCTGGCAATTCTGGCAAATGCCAGGAGGGTCTCTCTGGTCATGGGCCACATAATCTGCTACATTGTTATCAGAATCTGCATCGTCAAGACTACTACACTGTTATCAGTTGTGATGGAGCACAAAGTAGCTGGAGGAGAGAAGGTTTTTCCACCAACATAGAAGAGGATTCTTTACTGTTAGGGCAGTGAGAATCTGGAATTGCTTGCCTGAGGAGGTGGTGATGGCGAACTCAGTCGAGGGGTTCAAGAGAGGCCTGGATGTCTTCCTGGAGCAGAACAATATTGTATCTTACAATGATTAAGATCTTTAGAAGGACGTAGATCTGGGGAATTATTCTGACGGAATATAGGCTGAACTGGATGGACAAATGTCTGTTTTCGGCCTTACTAACTATGTTACCATGTTACTTACCCCAGCAGACCACTGACGTCCCTTCTGTCTCTGTCTGTGGCCTGCCGTAGGCCAGCACCAACTGGGGATGTTGGCGGTGCAATGATGTCACTGCTTCCGCCGCCATCATCCACTGCAAGAATGGACAGAAGAGGATTCAGACGCTGTGGAGGATGAGGTGTCTGGATTAAGTCAGTACAGGGATTTTTTTTTATTTTTGGGGATTTGTGGGAG
Organism: Ranitomeya imitator; assembly: GCF_032444005.1. NCBI lineage: Eukaryota > Metazoa > Chordata > Amphibia > Anura > Dendrobatidae > Ranitomeya > Ranitomeya imitator. The sequence goes on from NC_091284.1 coordinate 34,211,565, forward strand.
ACCATCACACTATATAGGGTGCTGTGAATTGGACCAGCATAGTATATAAGGGGCTGTGGGGTGGACCACCATACTATGTAGTGTACTGTTGGCGGGGACCATCATACTACATTGGGGCTGTTGGGAGGACCATCATACTATATGGGGGGCTGTAAGGTGAACCATCATACTATATGGGGGGCTGTGAGGTGGACCATCATACTATATGGGGGGCTGTGAGGTGGACCATCATACTATATAGGGTGCTGTGATGTGGACCATCATACTATATAAGGGGATATGGGGGGACTGTCATACAGTATTGGGGCTTTGAGTGATCTTCATAGTATATGGATGATCTATCATACTGTGTGAGGTGGCTGTGGGGAGACCACCTTACTGTGTAGGGTGGACGTAATATTGTGTGGGGTGGCTGTGGTGGACATTATACTGTCTGGATGTCTAGGGGTACACTGTACTATATTGGGGGCTTTGGTGACTATTATACTGTATGGGATGGTTATGGAGGACATCCTACTGTATGGGGGCTGTGGGGTCCTCATACTGTACGGGTGGCTTTGGTGGACTTCACACTTTATATAGGGTCCGGTAGTGGACATCATACTGTGTGAGAGTTTGTGGTCCTGCCTCTCATACTGTATATTGGAGGCTGTGGTGGATACCCTACGGTATGGAAGGCTGTGGTGACAATCTCGCTGTGTGGGGTGCTGTGGGCATCTTCATTTATGTAAGGTTTGTGGGGCAATCATACTGTGTAGGGTCATCATACTTTGTGGGGGCATAATACTCTAGAATAGTCACTTAGGGGCTTCAGTAGGGGCAAAATAACTATCTACGTGCTGCAATACATTTACTCCTCTGCTTCTTAAAATGTTGGTAGATGTGCTCTTCTTTGACTGTGATGTGAAAAGACAACAATCAGCGAGACGTCACTGGTGAGAACCTGCACAGTACCCACATATATGGTCTGCACAGCACTGGTGTAATCTGATATCACCAATATATGGTCAGTGTATGGTGGTAATATCAGCCTTAGTACAGAAGTTTTGGTTTACGTAGTTGTCGAAGCTTGAAGTTAACATCTGCAGTGGCTCAATGTGACTGCGGACTTCAGAATCCTCACACTGGTCGCGTGCAGCCAGGATTTTCCAGTGGCGGTGCTGGGTGTTGGTGATCATGTGCAGTGGCGGAACTTGAACAGCATGGGCCCCAAAGCAAAAGCTCTAATGGGGCCCCTAATTATTGCAAGTTTTTAATATGGACTTTTGCTGCTTCCTAGGCTCCAGGGTCCAGGTGCAACCCTGGCACCCACTTTAGTTACACCCCTGATCATGTGACCTCACTGTGATTTGCACACATGCGGTCACGTGCTAACTAGACGTGCACGACCTCCTGGCACCGGAGAATCCTCACAGTGTGTGATATGAAGATTCAGAAGTCTGAAGTTACATAGACTTTAACATCAACCCTTTTATCGATCAGTATGGTGGTATTATCAATAATGTATATTCTTTTAATATTTGGTTATGTTTTGTTGGTATTTGTTTGTAATATTCCAATATTATTATTTTGATATTATAATATTTTAATCTTGTATAGCAATATTATTGATATTATTAGAAATATTGGTCTTGTAGTAAATCTTGATTTACTCCATCCACGGTAATATTAGTAATATATTCCCCCATTTGTGGTTCGGGGGCGAGGACAGTATGGGCCTGTGTGATTTCAAATGCCAGGGCTGAATTTTTGTCCCAGTCCATCCCTAGTAGGTAAGTACCGTATTAATTTTTTCTAAATATCAGAACTTACCGTATGAGGGCATCATACTGAATGGGTGGCTGTGGGGGCCATAATATGGAGAGGGGAGCTTTGAGGGCCATCATACTGAGACTGTGTGAGCATCATAGTGAGTAGCCTTATACTGTGTGGGAGGCTGTGTGGGCCATGATACTTGTGTAGGGGGCTGTGGAAGTATCATATTGAGCGATAGCCATAATACTGAGTGAGACCGTAAAAAGTAAAACAAAAAAGTTTGCAAAAATATGAAAAAAAATAAACACAAAAGTTCAAATCACCCTCCCCCTTTTGAGCCATTAAAAATCAAATAAAAAAAATAAAAAATGCACGTATTTGGTATCGCTGCGTTCAGAAACGTCCGATCTATCAAAATATTAAATAAATTAAAGCGTAACAAGAAAAAAAAAAGCAAAATATCAAAATTATGTTTTTTAGCAGCTGCACCATTGCAATAAAATGCAGTGAGAATATTGTCAGCTCTGGGCGCAAAAATTAAGCCCCAGATACTGGAAAATGAAAACATTACAGGTCTCAGATAAATGGAGACCAAAACAAAATTATTTTTCATCACCTAAATAAAAAAAAGCCTATAAATGTTTGGTATCTTCATAATCATACTCCCAGGTCAGTTTTATCATATACTGAACATGGTATTATTAGTATTATTATTATTATACATTTTTATAGCGCCATTTATTCCATGGCGCTTTACATGTGAATACGGGGCAAATATAGACAAATACATTAAACATGAGCAGATAACAAGGCACACGAGTACATAAGGAGGGAGGACCCTGCCCGCGAGGGCTCACAGTCTGCAGGGGGTGGGTGAGGATACACTAGGAGAGGGAAGAGCTGGCTGTGCGGCTGTTCAGTAGGTTCAGGATCACTGCAGGCTGTAGGCTTGTCGGAAGAGATGAGTCTTCAGGTTCTTTTTGAAGGTTTCTATGGTAGGCGCAAGTCTGATGTGTTGGGGTAGAGAGTTCCAGAGTATGGGGGAAGCACGGGAGAAGTCTTGGATGCGGTTATGGGAAGAAGAGATGAGAGGGGAGTAGAGAAGGAGGTCTTGGGAGGATCGGAGGTCGCGTGTAGGTAAGTACCGGGAGACCATGTCACAGATGTATGGAGGAGACAGGTTGTGGATGGCTTTGTATGTCAGTGTGAGGGTTTTGAACTGGAGTCTCTGGGCGATAGGAAGCCAGTGAAGGGCTTGACACAGGGGAGAGGCTGGGGAATAGCGGGGGGACAGGTGGATTAGTCGGGCAGGTATATGAAAAACCCAAAAAACAAGTGGGGAATTGCACTTTTTTGGGCAATTTTAACACATTTGGAAAGCCCTCATACAGCTATACTGATGAAAAAATAAAAAAGTTATGGCTTTTGGAAAACGAAAATCGCCGGGTAGTGAACAAAAAGCAAAAAAGCTAATTACAAATTTTTATTGTTTTTACAATTACTTTTAAAATCCTTTTTACTATACTTAAAAAAAAACCTATGTGAAGTACAAAATTTCAAAAAGCTTTTTGTCGTAAATCAGTCACGGACATTTTTTTATTTTTAATAAATTCCAAATATTAAAGCGTTTTGAGATCTCCAGGAAATCAATACATCACAGCGTCCTATTCACTGGTGCTGGGCCCCAGGTTTGTATGTCAGATGTATGGGCCCTTGTAGTGTCCTAGATCCTATAATGATATGCGTGTTTGCCCTCCATGTAATAATGTCCTCCATCCAGGCTGTTTTTTTGTAATATTCTCCCCAATTGTGGTGCTCATCTTACAATAATGTCTCTCATCCTAGTATTATGGTATTCCTGGTATTATGTCCCCCATATTGTGCCCCTTCTTGTTATAATATCCCCAGTCCTGGGCCTTCTCCTGTTATAATATCTTCGATCATGGGCTATTTCCAGGAATAATGTCCCCCTTCCAGGTATAATGTCCCCTTTCATAGGCCCCTTCCAGTAATAAGGTGCCACATTCTCACTTCCTTGTATAATGTGTCCTGTCCTCTCCTGGGCCCCTTCCTGTAATAATATCCCCCTACCTTGACCTCTTCCTGTAATAATGTCCCCCATTTTGATATACAGTCACCATCCTGGGTCCCATCCTAGTATAATAACCCCCATCCTGGCCCTTGTTCTGGTATAATGACCCCCATTGTGGTGTAATGTCTCCTATACTGGGCCACTTCCTGGTATAATATCCCCATCCTTTAACAATGTCCTCCATTCTGCTATACAATCCCCCATCTTGGTATACAGTCCCCCATCATGGGTCCCATCCTAGTATAATGATCCCCATCCTGGCCCTTGTTCTGGTATAATGGCCCCCATTGCGGTGTGATGTCCTCTATCCTGGTCCACTTCCTGGTATTGGTAAAATGAACCCCATCCTAGTATCATGTCCTCCATCAAGGGCCCTTTCCTGGTATAATATCCCATCCTATAACAATGTCCCCTATCCTGGGCCCCTTCCTGGTGTAATATCCCATCCTATAACAATGTCCCCTATCGTGCGCCTTTTCCTGGTGTAATATCCCATCCTATAACAATGTTTCATATCCTGGGCCCCTTCAAGTTGTAATATCCCATCCTATAACAATGTCCCCTATTGTGCGCCCCTTCCTGGTGTAATATCCCATCCTATAACAATGAATCCTATCCTGGGCCCCTTCCTGGTGTAATATCCCATCCTATAACAATGTCTCCTATCTTGGGCCCCTTCCTGGTGTAATATCCTCATCCTATAACAATGTCTCCTATCCTGGGCTCCTTCCTGGTGTAATATCCCATCCTATAACAATGTCTCCTATCCTGGGCCCCTTCCTGGTGTAATATCCCATCCTATAACAATGTCTCCTATCCTGGGCCCCTTCCTGGTGTAATATCCCATCCTATAACAATGAATCCTATCCTGGGCCCCTTCCTGGTGTAATATCCCATCCTATAACAATGTCTCCTATCCTAGGCCCCTTCCTGGTGTAATATCCTCATCCTATAACAATGTATCCTATCCTGGGCCCCTTCCTGGTGTAATATCCTCATCCTATAACAATGTCTCCTATCCTGGGCCCCTTTCTGGTGTAATATCCCATCCTATAACAATGTCTCCTATCCTGGACCCCTTCCTGGTGTAATATCCCATCCTATAACAATGTCCCCTATTGTGCGCCCCTTCCTGGTGTAATATCCCATCCTATAACAATGTTTCCTATCCTGAGCCCCTTCAAGTTGTAATATCCCATCCTATAACAATGTCCCCTATTGTGCGCCCCTTCCTGGTGTAATATCCCATCCTATAACAATGTCTCCTATCCTGGGCCCCTTCCTGGTGTAATATCCCATCCTATAACAATGTCTCCTATTGTGCGCCCCTTCCTGGTGTAATATCCCATCCTATAACAACGTCTCCTATCCTGGGCTCCTTCCTGGTGTAATATCCCATCCTATAACAATGTCTCCTATCCTGGGCTCCTTCCTGGTGTAATATCCCATCCTATAACAATGTCTCCTATCCTGGGCTCCTTCCTGGTGTAATATCCTCATACTTTAACAATGTCCTCCATTCTGGCATACAGTTCCCCATTATGGGCCCCTTCCTTGTATAATGATACAATACTGTCTAATTCCCAAGTCGTGGGACATAATTGGAACTTTAGGGGCTTGAATAGAAATGTGAATCTTGCCCACCCGTCAATGTTATTTTGTCACCAATGACACAGGAATTATAAGACAAGGTGGCTACCACAAACACAATATGGAGTCCGTTCTCTCATAGAAACTACCGGCTACTCATGACATACTCTTATGGCACTCCAGCAGGAAGACGGTAGAGGGTTAAGTTCACGATTAGAAAAGCAAGACCTCATTACTCCAAAAACAGAAGCGCCACACGTGTCCTCAGGTTGTAAGTGGTATTGCAGCTCAGACACATTCACTTCATTGGAGCTCATTTACAATACTACGTACATATTTATGGGCAGAGGTGGTGCAGACATGTTTTCTACTCTTGTGTAGTCCGTCATGTCCACAGCTCTGTGACCCAACACACAGAGAAATCTATGAACCCAACACACCGCGCTGAATACAGGCGAGAGGAGGATTGTTGGGAAGAATTATGGTGACTGACAGAGGGACACAAAGGTGCAGAAAGATATAGAACCAACCACACAACTGACTGGAAACCATTAATAGCCGCCAGGTCTCATCTATTTTCAGCACAAAACTGACGCTGGTGATGGAATGTGACTAATGTCTCACGTTCTAAATCAGAAGTGTCAGATGCCCACAAATCACACTGGGAGGGTCCAAATGAAGGGATTTCTCACCCACATAACACGACATTGGGTTCTATTGATTTAGTTCTCGTACAAAAAAAGTACAACATTGTTACATGTTCACGTTCCTTGCCTTGAAATTATGAGATTCCGAAAGGTTTATATTTACACATAGAAAAATGTGTCACATTGTAAATATATGACAATACATATCCTATACTGATCCTGAGCTACCTCCTGTATTATACCCCAGAGCTGCACTCACTATTCTGCTGGTGCAGTCACTGTGTACATATATTACATTACTGATCCTGAGTTACCTCCTGTATTATACCCCAGAGCTGCACTCACTATTCTGCTGGTGCAGTCACTGTGTACATATATTACATTACTGATCCTGAGTTACATCCTGTATTATACTCCAGAGCTCCACTCACTATTCTGCTGGTGCAGTCACTCTGTACATACATTACATTACTGATCCTGAGTTACATCCTGTATTATACCCCAGAGCTGCGATCACTATTCTGCTGGTGCAGTCACTGTGTACATACATTACATTACTGATCCTGAGTTACATCCCGTATTATACTCCAGAGCTGCACTCACTATTCTGCTGGTGCAGTCACTGTGTACATACATTACATTACTGATCCTGAGTTACCTCCTGTATTATACTCCAGAGCTGCACTCACAATTCTGCTGGCGCAGTCACTGTGTACATACATTACATTACTTATCCTGAGTTACTTCCTGTATTATACTCCAGAGCTGCACTCACTATTCTGCTGGTGCAGTCACTGTGTACATACATTACATTACTTATCCTGAGTTACCTCCTGTATTATACTCCAGAGCTGCACTCACAATTCTGCTGGTGCAGTCACTGTGTACATACATTACATTACTGATCCTGAGTTACCTCCTGTATTATACTCCAGAGCTGCACTCACAATTCTGCTGATGCAGTCACTGTGTACATACATTACATTACTTATCCTGAGTTACCTCCTGCATTATACTCCAGAGCTGCACTCACTATTCTGCTGGTGCAGTCACTGTGTACATACATTACATTACTTATCCTGAGTTACCTCCTGTATTATACTCCAGAGCTGCACTCACAATTCTGCTGGTGCAGTCACTGTGTACATACATTACATTACTGATCCTGAGTTACCTCCTGTATTATACCCCAGAGCTGCACTCACTATTCTGCTGGTGCAGTCACTGTGTACATACATTACATTACTGATCCTGAGTTACATCATGTATTATACCCCAGAGCTGCACTCACTATTCTGCTGGTGCAGTCACTGTGTACATACATTACATTACTGATCCTGCGTTACATCCTGTATTATACTCCAGAGCTGCACTCACTATTCTGCTGGTGCAGTCACTGTGTACATACATTACATTACTGATCCTGCGTTACATCCTGTATTATACTCCAGAGCTGCACTCCCTATTCTGCTGGTGCAGTCACTGTGTACATACATTACATTACTGATCCTGAGTTACATCCTGTATTATAATCCAGAGCTGCACTCACTATTCTGCTGGTGCAGTCACTGTGTACATACATTACTGATCCTGACTTACATTCTGTAGTATACCCCAGAGCTCCACTCACTATTCTGCTGGTGCAGTCACTGTGTACATACATTACATTACTGATCCTGAGTTACATCCTGTATTATACCCCAGAGCTGCACTCACTATTCTGCTGGTGCAGTCACTGTGTACATACATTACATTACTGATCCTGCGTTACATCCTGTATTATACCCCAGAGCTGCACTCACTATTCTGCTGGTGCAGTCACTGTGTACATACATTACATTACTGATCCTGCGTTACATCCTGTATTATACTCCAGAGCTGCACTCACTATTCTGCTGGTGCAGTCACTGTGTACATACATTACATTACTGATCCTGCGTTACATCCTGTATTGTACTCCAGAGCTGCACTCACTATTCTGCTGGTGCAGTCACTGTGTACATACATTACATTACTGATCCTGCGTTACATCCTGTATTATACTCCAGAGCTGCACTCACTATTCTGCTGGTGCAGTCACTGTGTACATACATTACATTACTGATCCTGAGTTACATCCTGTATTATAATCCAGAGCTGCACTCACTATTCTGCTGGTGCAGTCACTGTGTACATACATTACTGATCCTGACTTACATTCTGTAGTATACCCCAGAGCTGCACTCACTATTCTGCTGGTGCAGTCACTGTGTACATACATTACATTACTGATCCTGAGTTACATCCTGTATTATACCCCAGAGCTGCACTCACTATTCTGCTGGTGCAGTCACTGTGTACATACATTACATTACTGATCCTGAGTTACATCCTGTATTATACCCCAGAGCTGCACTCACTATTCTGCTGGTGCAGTCACTGTGTACATACATTACATTACTTATCCTGAGTTACTTCCTGTATTATACTCCAGAGCAGGGCCGGCTCTAGGTTTTCGAGGGCCCCGGGCGAAAGAGTCTCAGTGGGCCCCCCCCTTTAACACATACCCCGATTTATGATGCACAGATACGGCAGAGAAATGTATAGTACAATGCCATATTTCACTTCTTACATGAGTGACAGCTATTGTAGATTCTGCAGTGTATATATACAGGAGGAGAGGTGCTGTGCAGTGTATATATACAGGAGGAAAGGTGCTGTGCAGTGTATATATACAGGAGAGGTGCTTTTCTGTTTTGAGTTTTTCTATGAAACAAAGACTTTTCTACATAAACAACTTTGGTTTTGCAGCCCCAACAGATCTGTGCTACAAAGTAACAGGCGGCTCGGGCATTAATGAGGGACCTGATGCTGAATCCTTTCCACAAACCCTAATGACCCAATTAGTGCCCTGTCATTAGAAGCTCATTAAACGCCTCCCTGTCCTGAGCAGTCATGTACAGTATGGGGGGATCCTGCAGCCCACCCCCTGACTGCTCCATACCATACACTGCCCTCTGTCGCTCTCACTATTATCCTGTGCATTTCTCCATCATCGTTGCCCCATGTTACACTTGTCACCCCCCACTACAGAGTAGCAGGGCAGCCAATGTCACCCCCTCCCGGACCCTAATGGCAGCAGGAAATGTCTGCTCCTCTATTGGGTTGGAACCTGATTTAATCAAGGAATAATGTGGATTTGTTGCCGGTGGCTGCAGGGGAAGGGTTAAGTGATGCCATGTCCTTGGTGGGAGCAGTGGCAGCTGCTGGGACCTGGACAGAGACAACCAATGTTGCTGTGACTGCACAGTGTGACCTGGAGGAGAGAAGCTGAGACTCCGGAGCAGAAATCACCCACATGCCAGCACTGGGCAGAGTCCCTCCAGTCACCAGCCTGGGGCCACGGGGCCCCAACATACAGCCCACAGCTCAGTGTTATCCATGGCAGCAGCTCCCCTTCCTCCTGGCATCTGGTTAACCCCATTTATGCGGGTCGGATTGTTATCTTTAAGGTTCAGCAATAACCTTCATAAAGATGGGAAGGGGTTAAGCTTCTTCCTACCCCACTGGTGCAGGTTTGGTGCAGCATGCATGTATTCTGGGTGAGCTGGGCGGCTACAGGCTGCACCCCACCAGCTGCTCCTCCAGACATCACCCACATTTTTAGGCAGCGGAGAAACACAGCAGCAGACTGAGCCACAAGTCCATCTGCAACCACTGCTGGATACCATAGCACTCACTCAGGCACTGGTAGGACGGAGCTCCTCCGGAATCTGCCTGATAAACTTCAGCACTGTCTGCAGCCACACAGGGGGGAGAGCAGAGAATGTGCTCTCTCCGCCCACAATGTCACACTGGCTGCCTTCTGTTAACCCCTATGTGTGCCTGCCTGGCTGCACTGACTGAGTGAGAAGACCCTTGTGTCAGAGCTGGCACATAGGGGTTAAGAGAACGCAGCCAGCAGCGACTTTGTGGGGGGAGAGAGCATGTAATCTCCTGCTCTGCTCTCCCAGCTGTATCTATGACAGCATGAATGGGCCCCCCCCTCCCCAGGGCCCCGGCATTTGCCCGCTGTGTCGGGTGCTGACGCCGGCCCTGCTCCAGAGCTGCACTCACTATTCTGCTGGTGCAGTCACTGTGTACATACATTACATTACTTATCCTGAGTTACCTCCTGTATTATACTCCAGAGCTGCACTCACAATTCTTCTGGTGCAGTCACTGTGTACATACATTACATTACTGATCCTGAGTTACATCCTGTATTATACCCCAGAGCTGCGATCACTATTCTGTTGGTGCAGTCACTGTGTACATACATTACATTACTTATCCTGAGTTACTTCCTGTATTATACTCCAGAGCTGCACTCACTATTCTGCTGGTGCAGTCACTGTGTACATACATTACATTACTTATCCTGAGTTACCTCCTGTATTATACTCCAGAGCTGCACTCACAATTCTTCTGGTGCAGTCACTGTGTACATACATTACGTAACATTACTGATCCGGAGTTACATTCTGTATTATACCCCAGAGCTGCGATTACTATTCTGCTGGTGCAGTCACTGTGTACATACATTACATTACTGATCCTGAGTTACATCCCGTATTATACTCCAGAGCTGCACTCACTATTCTGCTGGTGCAGCCACTGTGTACATACATTACATTACTGATCCTGAGTTACCTCCTGTATTATACTCCAGAGCTGCACTCACAATTCTGCTGGTGCAGTCATTGTGTACATACATTACATTACTTACCCTGAGTTACTTCCTGTATTATACTCCAGAGCTGCACTCACTATTCTGCTGGTGCAGTCACTGTGTACATACATTACATTACTTATCCTGAGTTACATCCTGTATTATACTCCAGAGCTGCACTCACAATTCTGCTGGTGCAGTCACTGTGTACATACATTACATTACTTATCCTGAGTTACTTCCTGTATTATACTCCAGAACTGCACTCACTATTCTGCTGGTGCAGTCACTGTGTACATACATTACATTACTTATCCTGAGTTACCTCCTGTATTATACTCCAGAGCTGCACTCACAATTCTGCTAGTGCAGTCATTGTGTACATACATTACATTACTGATCCTGAGTTACCTCCTGTATTATACCCCAGAGCTGCCCTCACTATTCTGCTGGTGCAGTCACTGTGTACATACATTACATTACTGATCCTGAGTTACCTCCTGTATTATACTCCAGAGCTGCACTCACAATTCTGCTGATGCAGTCACTGTGTACATACATTACATTACTTATCCTGAGTTACCTCCTGCATTATACTCCAGAGCTGCACTCACTATTCTGCTGGTGCAGTCACTGTGTACATACATTACATTACTGATCCTGAGTTACCTCCTGTATTATACCCCAGAGCTGCACTCACTATTCTGCTGGTGCAGTCACTGTGTACATACATTACATTACTGATCCTGCGTTACATCCTGTATTATACTCCAGAGCTGCACTCACTATTCTGCTGGTGCAGTCATTGTGTACATACATTACTGATCCTGAGTTACATCCTGTATTATAATCCAGAGCTGCACTCACTATTCTGCTGGTGCAGTCACTGTGTACATACATTACATTACTGATCCTGAGTTACATCCTGTATTATAATCCAGAGCTGCACTCACTATTCTGCTGGTGCAGTCACTGTGTACATACATTACATTACTGATCCTGACTTACATTCTGTAGTATACCCCAGAGCTGAACTCACTATTCTGCTGGTGCAGTCACTGTGTACATACATTACATTACTGATCCTGAGTTACATCCTGTATTATACCCCAGAGCTGCACTCACTATTCTGCTGGTGCAGACTCTGTGTACATACATTACATTACTGATCCTGACTTACATTCTTTAGTATACCCCAGAGCTGCACTCACTATTCTGCTGGTGCAGTCACTGTGTACATACATTACATTACTGATCCTGAGTTACATCCTGTATTATACTCCAGAGCTGCACTCACTATTCTGCTGGTGCAGTCACTGTGTACATACATTACATTACTGATCCTGCGTTACATCCTGTATTATACTCCAGAGCTGCACTCACTATTCTGCTGGTGCAGTCACTGTGTACATACATTACATTACTGATCCTGAGTTACATCCTGTATTATACCCCAGAGCTGCACTCACTATTCTGCTGGTACAGTCACTGTGTACATACATTACATTACTGATCCTGAGTTACATCCTGTATTATACCCCAGAGCTGCACTCACTATTCTGCTGGTGCAGTCACTGTGTACATACATTACATTACTGATCCTGAGTTACATCCTGTATTGTGCTCCAGAGCTGCACTCACTATTCTGCTGGTGCAGTCACTGTGTACATACATTACATTACTGATCCTGAGTTACATCCTGTATTATACTCCAGAGCTGCACTCACTATTCTGCTGGTGCAGTCACTGTGTACATAAATTACATTACTGATCCTGAGTTACATCTTGTATTATACCCCAGAGCTGCACTCACTATTCTGCTGGTGCAGACTCTGTGTACATACATTACATTACTGATCCTGACTTACATTCTTTAGTATACCCCAGAGCTGCACTCACTATTCTGCTGGTGCAGTCACTGTGTACATACATTACATTACTGATCCTGAGTTACATCCTGTATTATACTCCAGAGCTGCACTCACTATTCTGCTGGTGCAGTCACTGTGTACATACATTACATTACTGATCCTGCGTTACATCCTGTATTATACTCCAGAGCTGCACTCACTATTCTGCTGGTGCAGTCACTGTGTACATACATTACATTACTGATCCTGAGTTACATCCTGTATTATACCACAGAGCTGCACTCACTATTCTGCTGGTACAGTCACTGTGTACATACATTACATTACTGATCCTGAGTTACATCCTGTATTATACCCCAGAGCTGCACTCACTATTCTGCTGGTGCAGTCACTGTGTACATACATTACATTACTGATCCTGAGTTACATCCTGTATTGTGCTCCAGAGCTGTACTCACTATTCTGCTGGTGCAGTCACTGTGTACATACATTACATTACTGATCCTGAGTTACATCCTGTATTATACTCCAGAGCTGCACTCACTATTCTGCTGGTGCAGTCACTGTGTACATAAATTACATTACTGATCCTGAGTTACATCTTGTATTATACCCCAGAGCTGCACTCACTATTCTGCTGGTGCAGTCACTGTGTACATACATTACATTACTGATCCTGAGTTACATCCTGTATTATACCCCAGGAGCTGCACTCACTATTCTGCTGGTGCAGTCACTGTGTACATACATTACATTACTGATCCTGAGTTACCTCCTGTATTATACTCCAGAGCTGCACTCACAATTCTGCTGATGCAGTCACTGTGTACATACATTACATTACTTATCCTGAGTTACCTCCTGCATTATACTCCAGAGCTGCACTCACTATTCTGCTGGTGCAGTCACTGTGTACATACATTACATTACTGATCCTGAGTTACCTCCTGTATTATACCCCAGAGCTGCACTCACTATTCTGCTGGTGCAGTCACTGTGTACATACATTACATTACTGATCCTGCGTTACATCCTGTATTATACTCCAGAGCTGCACTCACTATTCTGCTGGTGCAGTCACTGTGTACATACATTACTGATCCTGAGTTACATCCTGTATTATACTCCAGAGCTGCACTCACTATTCTGCTGGTGCAGTCACTGTGTACATACATTACATTACTGATCCTGAGTTACATCCTGTATTATACTCCAGAGCTGCACTCACTATTCTGCTGGTGCAGTCACTGTGTACATACATTACATTACTGATCCTGCGTTACATCCTGTATTATACTCCAGAGCTGCACTCACTATTCTGCTGGTGCAGTCACTGTGTACATACATTACATTAGTGATCCTGAGTTACATCCTGTATTATACCCCAGAGCTGCACTCACTATTCTGCTGGTGCAGACTCTGTGTACATACATTACATTACTGATCCTGACTTACATTCTTTAGTATACCCCAGAGCTGCACTCACTATTCTGCTGGTGCAGTCACTGTGTACATACATTACATTACTGATCCTGAGTTACATCCTGTATTATACTCCAGAGCTGCACTCACTATTCTGCTGGTGCAGTCACTGTGTACATACATTACATTACTGATCCTGCGTTACATCCTGTATTATACTCCAGAGCTGCACTCACTATTCTGCTGGTGCAGTCACTGTGTACATACATTACATTACTGATCCTGAGTTACATCCTGTATTATACCCCAGAGCTGCACTCACTATTCTGCTGGTACAGTCACTGTGTACATACATTACATTACTGATCCTGAGTTACATCCTGTATTATACCCCAGAGCTGCACTCACTATTCTGCTGGTGCAGTCACTGTGTACATACATTACATTACTGATCCTGAGTTACATCCTGTATTGTGCTCCAGAGCTGCACTCACTATTCTGCTGGTGCAGTCACTGTGTACATACATTACATTACTGATCCTGAGTTACATCCTGTATTATACTCCAGAGCTGCACTCACTATTCTGCTGGTGCAGTCACTGTGTACATAAATTACATTACTGATCCTGAGTTACATCTTGTATTATACCCCAGAGCTGCACTCACTATTCTGCTGGTGCAGTCACTGTGTACATACATTACATTACTGACCCTGAGTTACATCCTGTATTATACCTCAGAGCTGCACTCACTATTCTGCTGGTGCAGTCACTGTGTACATACATTACATTACTGACCCTGAGTTACATCCTGTATTATACCCCAGAGCTGCACTCACTATTCTGCTGGTGCAGTCACTGTGTCCATACATTACATTACTGATCCTGAGTTACATCCTGTATTATACTCCAGAGCTGCACTCACTATTCTGCTGGTGCAGTCACTGTGTACATACATTACATTACTGACCCTGAGTTACATCCTGTATTATACTCCAGAGCTGCACTCACTATTCTGCTGGTGCAGTCACTGTGTACATACATTACATTACTGACCCTGAGTTACATCCTGTATTATACTCCAGAGCTGCGCTCACTATTCTGATCATTATTATATTTCCTAGTTATATAGCGGTATTTTTAGATATTATGGAGCCCGTACATTTCTGTTTGGCAATCTGTATGTCGGCATTCTTTGCTCAGTATATGGTGGTATTTTGAACTCTCTGATAGTGGAGGCACAATATGACACTTTTGGTATCATGTATGGGGCCGTGTGTGGTGAAGATCCGTGTATATCGGTCACATTCCGCAGCTCATCCGCTTCCTATCGGTGATAGCACAATATGGCGCAGTGCAGCACCGGAGCGGCGGCGGCTCAGCACCGATCTCCTCTCAGTGTAGATCTGGGGTCTCGTCCACATTGGAGCTCTTCATCTCCACAGATATGTTTTTTATGGGCTTTAGTAGATTTATTATAGGAGGGACGAGCTGTGCTGCCAGATTTGGAGAACTTGTGATGGCTTGCAGCTGCCTCTGTGCATTCCTGAGAGGTCTGAGCAAGTAACGACAGGACAAGATGACAGCCCAGAATTCACTATAAAGTGCAGGCAGCCTGGCCGGGCGCCCGAAAATGGGGGAATACAATATTTTAGTTAGAATGACCCCTTCCTTACTGAAGTCTCCAAGGATCCACTAACAGCTAAATCTAATGGTCCCTGCTCCCGGCTGATTCTCCAGGATCTCCCTGCAGTGTTCGACACTGTGGATCACCAGATCCTCTGCTCTATAGGTCTGAGGACTCTGCGCTTTCTTGCTTCTCCACGAACCACTCTGAACGCTCCTTCACTGGATCTTTCCTCCTCTTAGGCTGGGTTCCCATTGCGTTATGGGACCGCGTTTAACGGACAGCGTTGCACGGCGAAATTAACGCCGTGCAACGCGTCCGTTAACGCGCCCATTGAAGGCAATGGGAACGCGCTTCACTAGCGCGTGCCATGTTCGGCACGCGCTAGCGACGCGCCGGTGATTCCTGGCGCGCCGCGGTCCGTTCCTCGCTCTCGCAGATCGGGGATCTGCGAGAGCGGGGACGTTACCGCGACCCCGACCGCAGCCCCATAGAAAACATTGCGTTAGCGCAATCCGCTAGCGCTAGCGCTAAACGGATTGCACTAACGCAATGTGACCCTAGCCTTATTGTCAGGGTTCCTCAGGGTTGAATCCTAGATCCCCTCCTCTTCTCTCTATACTCGTCCACTATTGGACTAATCATCAGCAGGTTTCCATTATCATATCTATGCTGATGACACCGTTGTACATTCTTGTACATAGGGGGCAGTATTATAGTAGTTATATTCTTGTACATAGGAGCAGTATTATAGTAGTTATATTCTTGTACATAGGGGCAATATTATAGTAGGTATAGTCTTGTACATAAGGGCAGTATTACAGTAGTTATACTCTTGTACATAGGAGCAGTATTATAGTAGTTATATTCTTGTACATAGGAGCAGTATTATAGTAGTTATATTCTTGTACATAAGGGCAGTATTATAGTAGGTATATTCTTGTACATAGAAGCAGTATTATAGTAGTTATATTCTTGTACATAGGAAGCAGTATTATAGTAGTTATATTCTTGTACATAGGGGGCAGTATTATAGTAGTTATATTCTTGTACATAGAGGCAGTATTATAATAGTTATATTCTTATACATAGATGGCAGTATTATAGTAGTTATATTCTTGTACATAGGAGCAGTATTATAGTAGTTATATTCTTGTACATAAGGGCAGTATTATAGTAGGTATATTCTTGTACATAGAAGCAGTATTATATTAGTTATATTCTTGTACATAGGAAGCAGTATTATAGTAGTTATATTCTTGTACATAGAGGCAGTATTATAATAGTTATATTCTTATACATAGATGGCAGTATTATAGTAGTTATATTCTTGTACATAGGGAGCAGTATTATAGTAGTTATATTCTTGTACATAGGAGCAGTATTATAGTAGTTATATTTTTGTACATAGGGAGCAGTATTATAGTAGTTATATTCTTCTACATAGGGGCAGTATTATAGTAGTTATATTCTTGTACATATGGGCAGTATTATAGTAGTTATATTCTTGTACATAAGAGCAGTATTATAGTAAGTATATTCTTGTACATAGAAGCAGTATTATAGTAGTTATATTCTTGTACATAGGAAGCAGTATTATAGTAGTTATATTCTTGTACATAGAGGCAGTATTATAATAGTTATATTCTTATACATAGATGGCAGTATTATATAGTTATATTCTTGTACATAGGAGCAGTATTATAGTAGTTATATTCTTGTACATAAGGGCAGTATTATAGTAGGTATATTCTTGTACATAGAAGCAGTATTATAGTAGTTATATTCTTGTACATAGGAAGCAGTATTATAGTAGTTATATTCTTGTACATAGAGGCAGTATTATAATAGTTATATTCTTATACATAGACGGCAGTATTATAGTAGTTATATTTTTGTACATAGGGAGCAGTATTATAGTAGTTATATTCTTCTACATAGGGGCAGTATTATAGTAGTTATATTCTTGTACATATGGGCAGTATTATAGTAGTTATATTCTTGTACATGAGGGCAGTATTATAGTAGTTATATTCTTGTACATAGGGGCAGTATTATAGTAGTTATATTCTTGTACATAGGAGCAGTATTATAGTAGTTATATTCTTCTACATAGGGGCAGTATTATAGTGGTTATATTCTTGTACAAGGAGCAGTATTATAGTAGTTATGATATTGTACATAGGGAGCAGTATGATAGTAGCTATATTCTTGTACATAAGGGCAGTATTACAGTAGTTATATTCTTGTACATAGGGGTAGTATTATAGTAGTTATAATATTGTACATATGGAGCAGTATTATAGTAGTTATGTTCTTCTACATAGGGGCAGTATTATAGTAGTTATATTCTTATACATAGGGAGCAGTATTATAGTAGTTATATTCTTGTACATAGGGGCAGTATTATAGTAGTTATATTCTTGTACATAGTGGCATTATTATAGTAGTTATATTCTTGTACATAGTGGCAGTATTATAGTAGTTATAATTTTGTACATGGGGCAGTAATATAGTAGTTATATTCTTGTACATAGGAGCAGTATTATAGTAGTTATATTCTTGTACATAGGGGCAGTATTATAGTAGTTGTATTCATGTACATAGGGGCAGTATTATAATAGTTATATTCTTCTACATAGGAGCAGTATTATAGTAGTTATATTCTTGTATATAGGGTCAGTATTTTAGTAGTTATATTCTTGTATAAGGAGCAGTATTATAGTAGTTATAATATTGTACATAGGGAGCAGTATGATAGTAGTTATATTCTTGTACATAAGGGCAGTATCATAGTAGTTATAATATTGTACATAGGGAGCAGTATTATAGTAGTTATAATCTTTTACATAGGGGCAGTATTATAGTAGTTATATTCTTATAAATATGGAGCAGTATTATAGTAGTTATATGCTTGTACAAGGAGCAGTACATAGGAACAGTATTATAGTAGTTATATTCTTGTACATAGGGGGCAGTATTATAGTAGTTATATTCTTGTACATAGGGGCAGTATTATAGTAGTTATACTCTTGTACATAGGAGCAGTATTATATTAGTTATATTCTTGTATATAGGGGGCAGTATTATAGTAGTTATACTGTATTCCTGTACATAGGGGTAGTATTATAGTAGTTATACTGTATTCTTGTACATAGGGGCAGTATTATAGTAGTTATACTCTTGTACATAGGAGCAGTATTATAGTAGTTATATTCTTCTACATAGGAGCAGTATTATAGTAGTTATATTCTTGTACATAGGAAGCAGTATTATAGTAGTTATATTCTTGTACATAGGGGCAGTATTATAGTAGTTATATTCTTGTAAATAGGGGCAGTATTATAGTAGTTATACTTTTGTACATAGGGGGGCAGTATTATAGTAGTTATATTCTTCTACATAGGGGCAGTATTATAGTAGTCATATTCTTGTACATAGGAAGCCGTATTATGGTAGTTATATTCTTGTACATAGGGGTAGTATTATATTAGTTATATTCCTGTACATATGAGCAGTATTATAGTAGTTATATTCTTCTACATAGGGCTAGTATTATAGTAGTTATATTCTTGTACATAGGGGCAGTATTATAGTAGTTATACTCTTGTACATAGGGGCAGTATTATAGTAGTTATATTCTTGTACATAGGAGCAGTATTATAGTAGTTATATTCTTGTACATAGGGGCAGTATTATAGTAGTTATACTCTTGTACATAGGGGCAGTATTATAGTAGTTATACTCTTGTACATAGGGGCAGTATTATAGTAGTTATATTCTTGTACATAAGAGCAGTATTATAGTAGTTATATTGTTGTACATAGGGGCAGTATTATAGTAGTTATATTCTTGTACATAGGAAGCAGTATTATAGTAGTTATATTCTTGTACATAGGGGCAGTATTATAGTAGTTATACTCTTGTACATAGGGGCAGTATTATAGTAGTTATACTCTTGTACATAGGGGCAGTATTATAGTAGTTATACTCTTGTACATAGGGGCAGTATCATAGTAGTTATACTCTTCTACATAGGGGCAGTATTATGGTGGTTATATTTTTGTACATAGGGGCAGTATTATAGTAGTTATATTATTGTACATAGGAGCAGTATTATAGTAGTTATACTCTTGTACATACGAGCAGTATTATAGTAGGTATATTCTTGTACATAGGGGCAGTATTATGGTGGTTATATTTTTGTACATAGGGGCAGTATTATATTAGTTATATTATTGTACATAGGGGCAGTATTATAGTAGTTATATCCTTGTGCATAGGAGCAGTATTATAGTAGTTATATTCTTGTACATAGGGGCAGTATTATGGTGGTTATATTTTTGTACATATTGGAAGTATTACAGTAGTTAATCCTTTATATTCTGTCTGCACCCTGGCTGCTTCTGATCTTGTGTGGTGTTTCTCTGCAGGCCTACCTTTGTTGATCTTTCTATGCTCTCACTGTGTATTTTGTATGCAACATTGTTTTAATGTCCAAGTCATTTGTCACTGGATTCATCGCAATGTTGCGTCAACCTGTAAATCCACTCACACGTGCAGACCTAGATTTCACCACGATGTCGGTGACGTTGCACAGAAGTCGGACAGATATTAGTTGGCAGTAACGAGATGAGCTGTCCTAGTGAATCACTGATCACTTGCATGTTCCCTTGAGTCTAATGTTGTGAAGCTTTACATAACTTGTCACTTGATTTACAACATACTGCAGATGTTATCGGATACTTCAGTTCCCAATATTGTTTTTATCCAGTGTTTCCAGGATTCTGATTGCCTTCTCAAGCAGTGATACAATTCTTGCTGCCATGTTGGAGTATACGTACATAGGGTGATATGACAGCTAGGTGTCAATCTCTAGAGCTCTAGATTTTTATTAAAAAACCTCCCATACCTTCACAAGTCCTATTTTTTCGGGTGCATGTTCTAGATTTCAACATGAAGGTCCATCATTTTGGCTCCTAGAGGTGAAGGCATTCCAGATATCCTCCTGAGCCATCAGCCTCTAATTATCTATGAATGAGCAATGATGTAGCGTTGGGTAGAACTATCTGAGATACCTTCATGGTTAGATATGACATTCCAGTCATTGATCAATCAGAGCAGCAGAATTTACCTAATGGTTTCCCGGCACGCTCATTGATCAGTGTTCTCCAATATCCATGTGTCAGATGCTTCCTTCCAGTCCTGATGGTTTATGGTTCTTCTGCAGGCCTGGATTTCTGACAAAGGAAGACCTACAGCATTAGAATGAGTTAAGGTACCGTCACATTTAGCAACGCTGCAGCGATATAGACAACGATGCCGATCGCTGCAGCGTCGCTGTTTAGGCCGTTGTGTGGTTGCTGGAGAGCTGTCACACAGACAGCTCTCCAGCGACCAACGATGCCGAAGTCCCCAGGTAACCAGGGTAAACATCGGGTTACTAAGCGCAGGGCCGCGCTTAGTAACCCGATGTTTACCCTGGTTACCATTGTAAAAGTTTAAAAAAACAAACACTACATACTTACATTCCGGTGTCTGTCACGTCCCCCGGCGTCAGCTTCCCTGCACTGTGTCAGCGCCGGCCGGCCGTAAAGCAGAGCACAGCGGTGACGTCACCGCTGTGCTCTGCTTTACGGCCGGCCGGCGCTGACACAGTCAGTGCGGGAAGCTGACGCCGGGGGACGTGACAGACACCGGAATGTGAGTATGTACTGTTTGTTTTTTTTAACTTTTACAATGGTAACCAGGGTAAACATCAGGTTACTAAGCGCGGCCCTGTTTAACTGTGAACACATCGTCACACACGCCAGCGATGACAGCGGGTGATCAGCGACCAAAAAAAAGGTCCTGATCATTCCCAGCGACCAACGATCTCCCAGCAGGGGCCTGATCGTTGGTCGCTGTCACGCATAACGATTTCGTTAATGATATCGTTGCTACGTCACAAAAAGCAACGATATCGTTAACAAAATCGTTATGTGTGAAGGTACCTTTAGAATTGTAGAAATGTAGCGACAATGATAAACTCAGGATGAGCACCTAACGTGAATGATGGTGTCCCAACTTTCCCACCACTGTGGACAGAAGGATTGGACACGTTGGATCTGAACATGCCCAATCCTTTTGTTCTCATACTAGATAAACATATTCTTTTCTCTCCATCAAGAATGTATGTACAGTCGGCCAAGCTGAGTGTGCATGTATATGGATCAGGATTTATAGCTACTGACTGATCGACAACTATCTAAGGCGGGCGTCTTAATCTTAGCTGTATAAATGGGCCACACATAGAACAAATGTGAAGTTGACGGGCCTCATTCTTTGCAAGACTACATGATGCTTTCAGTGACACTATTTTATTTTTCTATACAACTTTTTGATCACCTTTTTTGTGTATCTGTATAATGAAACAGCTCCATTTTTGTGTGTTTTTAATTTATTTTATGGTGTTCATCAATCATATGGGTAATGCTACAGTGTTATGGGTCATTAAGGACGCGGTGATACCATACATGTGCTCTTTCTGTTTTATTTTTTATATAAAACAGAGTTTTTTAGTGGCAAAATATTTTTGTTTGGTATTTTTTTATACCTCATCTTGAATTTTTTTTTTAATGTTTACAATTTTTTCCCCCTTTTTTCTTTCTTCTTTTTACTTAGTCCCTCGATGGGACTTTAACGATTACTTACCTGATCACTGATCTAAAATCCTGCTGTACTTCTGTCACCTTTACACTGACACTTCGTCTATTAAACCTTGCTTATTGCTGGTCCTTACAGGCCACCATAACTGACTGACACAAAGGCCATTACTTGGCCTCGGGTTGCCATGGCAACTACCGGATCCCTGCTCTCATGAGGCGCTGATAGAATTAAATAGGGAGCCCCCTCCTCTCAAATAACCATCTATATTATCAGTTAAACAGGTGCGATCAGTGCTAATGCCATTGGCCATTGCCGCAGGGTCTCAGCTAAGATACTGTAGACAGCTGATGATGATGCCGTTTCTGTTTGTGAGCTGGCGCCATCATTGTGACGTATATGTATGGCGGTTTGTGGGAAGTCACCAATCCAATCCTCCCAACTTTTACTGAACAGAAAGGGGAATTAAATTATGAGGCAAATTTTGACCACTTCCTTGACCGCTACCACCCAGCAAGCGACACCAATTTACCATTTCTTTCTACTCTGAGTGGAGGCGGTGGCAGAGAGGGACTTCAGCAGACCGCCCGAGACTGCAGGGCATAGACCCAAATGCGGAACAGTTTGGACTAGACCTAAGCCATGTTCATCATGTCTCACAGACGACGTCACGTCAGCCCTCATAGACCCATTTTTTTGCCCAACAGTAGAACCACAAAGGGTGCGAAATTGACCTTTGGCAGCCAGTGGGCGAGAAGACCTGGATAGATCCATTTTCACTTATTCTTATCATCTTCTGCACCACCACCTTCATGGGCAATACTGACCAACACTGGGAACATGGGTTTCCTTTTGGCCATTTACCCTGGCAAGATCTCCTTGGAGCTTGATTTTCCACCTGAGGTTAGGGTCACACCAGAATCTATTCTCTCATCCGCGAGAATCAACGTTGATTATGCCAATCAGACTGTCATCAAACTCTGATCAGAGTTTGATCAGAGCGTGATCCGATTTTTCTCAGATGAAGAGAAGATGGAGACAAAAAATGTCTCCACCTCCTCCATTCTGTCGGTCTTTGGAAATCGGACCCTGCTCAGATGTTGTACGAGTGCAATCCGAGGTTTTCTATGGACTTATTGACTTGCATGGCCTAGTGCGATCCGATGTCCGATCAAACTTGGGCATGCTGTGATTTTTTTTTCCTTGGACCTACTTGGTCCGATGAAAAAATTGGGCAGGTAGACGGCCCCATAGAATCACATAGGTCCAAGTGTGATCCAATGTTTTGTTGGATCACATTTGGACCGCAACTATGACCATGCACACGAGTCCTTATACTGGTATACATTGTGTGAAGAGCAAAAGGACCAATCTGATGAGATCTTAGGCCACCCAATATTTTTTGGCACAAAGTCATACATCAGAAGGCTTACCAATACATCTTACTATATATTCAAAACTCAATGTCTGTCTTGCGTTAACACGACAGTTGCACCATCATGGAATTTGCTTTTTTTGGAATATGTGACTTGAAATCTGAGATACACTAACATTGTGCCGCTCTTCCCCATGGCATTACAACGTTGGCGTCTTGCCGATGCATTTTTGGAGAACAGTTGAATAAATTCTAGGATTAAAACATATTTCTTATCTTCTTTTTCATCCTGTTTCTGGAAAGTACGATACTTTTGCACTGTAATCCTATTTGAGAATCACTGAATCAAAATTAATAATATTTTAATGAGCCACGAGATTTACAGTCATGAGATATGAGGAGAGACAAAAGTCTTCCTTGGAAGTTAAAGCACTTTTACATTTTCCAATACAATATTAGACACGTACGCTATTAAATCTAGGCTACGGTGCCAAAATATACACACCCATCACTTATCATTGAGGTTATGTCCTGGTGCCAACTTCACATATTATCTGGGTTTGAACATCTGCTTCCAGCACTGTGCCGCTCTAGATATGATCGGAAAGTACAAAGTTTTGTAATCTTCTGTTAAGGTGTGGTGAGCTACAGTTCTCAATTGAGGTTGATGATTAATAACATTGGCAATATATGGAAAGGTGTAGATGTCATCACTTGAGGTCATCAGGTGTAGGATCGTGTCCACAAGATCACTAGATAGCAGCCAATATTCAATGGAACCATTAATGTTATTGAGCAGCATCACCACGGTATAGACTCTATGTGGGTCACAAAGAGCCGACTATTCAACAATGTTCATCTGATTGTGGTCCGATTTCCACAGTCTGAAAGCACGTGGAGATATTTTTTTTCTCCATCTTCTCTTCATCCGAGAAAATCAAATTTTCACTCTGATCAGAGTTTGATGAGAGTCTGATGTCCACAATCTACCTGATTCTCTCATACGAAAGACCCGCTGGTAGCATGGGACAACCTAACTAAGGCTTTGAGCTTCTGCTGCAGATGATTTACAAAAACAATATTTTGTTAATTATTTCTTACCCATATGAGAAATCTTGAGATGCCTCCTGTTTTCCATACGAGCGCTTTGTAATTCTTTACTGGGATAAATATCTTGCAAATCGCGATATTCTATCCAAAAGCCTCAAGATCAGTGGTGTACATGGAACCATGGGGCCAAAAAACAAAGACTAAATTTTCTCCTCCCATTTTCCCCTTCCCCCCCAAAAAAAATAGAAAATACAGCAGTTATTGACAGGTGTTTGCTGTGTAAAACCTCTGTGCAACTTCTCCTGACTTTCTCATATATAGATGTCGGATGTTGGAAAGGAGTTTGAAAAAGGAGTGGTTAGTCTGAAACATCAGAAAATATGGCCAGCTAATTCGTTGAGTTTCTGCTTATCGGCCAGATTAATTTACTGAAGTTTCTGATCATTCGATGTTGAGTTTATTTTATGTAACCAATTTATGTAAATAAGAATAACCCAATCCCTAGCCCTACCCTTAAACCTAACCCTAGCCTTAACTCTAACCCTACCCTTAACCCTAATCCTAACCCTATCCTTAACCCTAGCTCTACCAATATCCACAATCCTAGCTAAACTCTTATCTCTAACCATAGCCCCACCTTTAACCCGAACCCCAGCCTAATGCCCGAACCCCAGCCGAATGCCCCAGCCCGAACCCCAGCCCCAGCCTATGCTTAACCTTAACCCTACCCTTAACCCCAATCAGTTCCTAACCATAACCCTATGTCCTACCCTCAAGACTAACCCTAATCCTGTTCCTAGTTATGTTTGGAAAAGACTGCAAAAAACCCCTAAAACTTATTATAATGTGTTTTTTTTACAGTTAAAGGGAACCTGTCAGCTGATACATGCTGCACAATCTGTGTGCAGCATGTATCAGGCACTGGCTATATGATCACAGACATGTATGGTTGTCTCTGAAACACTGCGGCATTTCAGAGAAAAGCATTCTTTTAATGGTTGCCAGGGACCAAGGTACAAGCTATTTACTAGTGATGTAAGTGGTTCCCATGTGGCTTCTTCCCACTTGCTGATGGTGACTGACAAGCCTGTACCTATACGCATAGGGAATAGATTGCCAGTCACTGTCAGCGGGGGAGGGGAGAGAAGCTGCCGGGGACCCACTTGTATGACTAATCAATAGTACGTCTCGATCACCTGCAGCTACTAACAGTATGTTTCTGCATTTTAGATACAAACATGCATGGCTGTAATCGTATGGCCGTGCAGTTTATCCTCTATGCTGTTACATTAGTCACATCTCACAGCCAAGCCATGAGTCAGAATGGTCAAGGAGTCCAAGGTCAGAAGCCAGGAGTGTCATGATCCCAATGGCAGGGGATCACAAAAGGACAAGCACAAAAAACAAAACAAGCTCTAGGGTGATGGAAACTGAGCTGACCGCGATCCTGAACCTCAACACACAACTAGCTGTAGCCGGGGAACGTGCCTACGATGATTCTAGACGTCTCGCGCCAGCCGAAGAACTAACTTTCCCTATTAGAAGAAACACAGACCTCTCTTGCCTCCAGAGAAACACCCCACAGAAATAGCAGCCCCCCACATGTAATGACGGTGAAATGAGAGGAAAGCACATACGTAGTTATGAAAACAGATTCAGCAAAATGAGGCCCGCTAAAGCTAGATAGCAGAGGATACAAAAGTGAACTGCGCGGTCAGCGAAAAACCCTACAAAAAACCATCCTGAAATTACTTGAACTCATGTTCCAACTCATGGAACATGAGGAGTAATATCAGCCCACTAGAGCAACCAGCAAAAAGGAATCACATATCTGCAAGCTGGACTAAGACAAAAATTAAGCAAAACGTGGAACAGGAAAATCAAAAACTTAGCTTGTCCTGAAGAATACAGAAGCGGGAAGCAGAGGTAACAAGACACACTGATTACATTGATAGCCGGCGAGGAAATGACAAGAAAGCCAGGTTAAATAGGAAACTCCCATATCCTGATAGAACAGGTGGACACCAGAGACCGCAGAGAACACAAGTCACCCAGTACCATCTGTAACCACCAGAGGGAGCCCAAAAACAGAATCCACAACAGTACCCCCCCCCTTGAGGAGGGGTCACCGAACCCTCACGAGAACCACCAGGGCGACCAGGATGAGCCCTATGAAATGCACGGACCAAATCAGCAGCATGAACATCAGAGGCAACCACCCAAGAATTATCCTCCTGACCATAACCCTTCCACTTGACCAAATATTGGAGTTTCCGTCTGGAAACACGAGAATCCAAGATCTTCTCCATAACATACTCCAATTCTCCCTCCACCAGCACCGGAGCAGGAGGCTCAAGCGAAGGAACAACAGGTACCTCATACTTCCGCAACAACGACCGATGGAACACATTATGAATAGCAAACGATGCCGGGAGATCCAAACGAAACGACACAGGGTTAAGAATTTCCAAGATCCTATAGGGACCGATGAACCGAGGCTTGAACTTAGGAGAAGAGACCTTCATAGGAACAAAACGAGAAGACAACCACACCAAGTCCCCAACACGAAGTCGAGGACCCACGCGGCGACGGCGATTAGCAAACTGCTGAGCCCTCTCCTGGGACAACTTCAAACCGTCCACCACATGACTCCAAATCTGATGCAACCTATCCACCACCATGTCCACTCCAGGACAATCAGAAGGCTCCACCTGACCAGAGGAAAAACGAGGATGAAACCCCGAATTACAAAAGAAAGGAGAAACCAAGGTAGCAGAACTAGCCCGATTATTAAGGGCAAATTCGGCAAGCGGCAAAAAGGTAACCCAGTCATCTTGATCTGCAGAAACAAAACACCTTAAATAAGTTTCCAAGGTCTGATTAGTTCGTTCCGTCTGGCCATTCGTCTGAGGATGGAATGCAGACGAAAAGGACAAATCAATGCCCATCTTAGCACAGAACGTCCGCCAAAATCTAGACACAAACTGGGATCCCCTGTCAGAAACGATGTTCTCCGGAATCCCATGCAAACGAACCACGTTCTGAAAAAACAGAGGGACCAACTCAGAGGAGGAAGGCAACTTAGGCAAGGGTACCAGATGAACCATCTTAGAAAAGCGGTCACACACAACCCAGATGACGGACATTTTTTGAGAGACAGGGAGATCCGAAATAAAGTCCATGGAAATGTGCGTCCAAGGCCTCTTCGGAATAGGCAAAGGTGACAACAATCCACTGGCCCGAGAACAGCAAGGCTTAGCCCGAGCGCAAACTTCACAAGACTGCACAAAAGAACGCACATCCCTCGACAAGGAAGGCCACCAAAAAGACCTGGCCACCAAGTCTCTAGTACCAAATATTCCAGGATGACCTGCCAACGCAGAAGAATGGACCTCGGAGATGACTCTACTGGTCCAATTATCCGGAACAAACAGTCTTTCAGGCGGACAACGATCAGGTTTATCCGCCTGAAACTCCTGCAAAGCACGTCGCAAGTCTGGGGAGACAGCCGACAAAATCACCCCATCCCTAAGGATACCAGTGGGCTCAGAATTTCCAGGGGAGTCAGGCACAAAACTCCTAGAAAGAGCATCCGCCTTCACATTCTTTGAACCTGGCAGGTATGAAACCACAAAATCGAAACGGGAGAAAAACAGTGACCAATGAGCCTGTCTAGGATTCAGACGCTTGGCAGACTCAAGGTAAATCAGATTTTTGTGATCAGTTAAGACCACCACACGATGTCTAGCACCCTCAAGCCAATGACGCCACTCCTCAAATGCCCACTTCATTGCCAAAAGCTCCCGATTACCAACATCATAATTCCGCTCAGTGGGCGAAAACTTTCTAGAAAAGAACGCACATGGCTTCATCACTGAGCAATCGGAGCTTCTCTGTGACAAAACCGCCCCCGCTCCAATCTCGGAAGCATCAACCTCAACCTGAAAAGGAAGCGAAACATCTGGCTGACGCAACACAGGAGCAGAAGAAAACCGGCGCTTAAGTTCCTGAAAGGCCTCCACAGCCTCAGGAGACCAATCAGCAACATCAGCACCCTTCTTAGTCAAATCCGTCAAACGCTTAACAACACTAGAAAAATTAGTTATGAAACGACGATAAAAATTAGCAAAGCCCAAGAACTTCTGTAGACTCTTAAGAGATGTAGGCTGCGTCCAGTCACAAATAGCCTGAACCTTGACGGGATCCATCTCAATAGTAGAAGGGGAAAAAATATACCCCAAAAAAGAAATCTTCTGGACTCCAAAGAGACACTTTGAACCTTTTACAAACAAAGAATTGGCCCGCAGGACCTGAAACACCTTCCTGACCTGCTGAACATGGGACTCCCAGTCATCCGAAAAAACCAAAACATCATCCAAATACACAATCATAAATTTATCCAGATATTCACGGAAAATATCGTGCATAAAGGACTGGAAGACAGAAGGAGCATTAGAAAGTCCAAAAGGCATCACCAAATACTCAAAATGGCCCTCAGGCGTATTAAATGCGGTTTTCCACTCATCACCCTGCTTTATCCGCACAAGATTATACGCACCCCGAAGATCAATCTTAGTGAACCATTTAGCCCCCTTAATGCGAGCGAACAAATCAGTCAACAATGGCAAAGGATACTGATATTTAACTGTAATCTTATTCAAAAGACGGTAATCTATACAAGGCCTCAAGGAACCATCTTTTTTGGCCACAAAAAAAAAACCTGCTCCCAAAGGGGACGAAGATGGACGGATATGTCCCTTTTCCAAGGACTCCTTAACATAATCCCGCATAGCAGTATGCTCTGGCACTGACAGATTGAACAAACGACCTTTAGGAAATTTACTGCCAGGAATCAAATCTATAGCACAATCGCAATCCCTGTGAGGAGGAAGCGAATTGAGCTTAGGCTCCTCAAAAACATCCCGATAATCAGACAAAAATACCGGAACCTCAGAAGGAGTAGATGAAGCGATAGAAATCGGAGGTGCATCATCATGAACCCCCTGACATCCCCAGCTTAACACAGACATCGTTTTCCAGTCCAAGACTGGGTTATGAGTTTGTAACCATGGCAGAGCAAGCACTAAGACATCATGTAAATTATACAGTACCAGGAAGCGAATCACCTCCTGATGAACGGGAGTCATACGCATGGTCACTTGTGTCCAGTACTGAGGTTTATTCATAGCTAAAGGTGTAGAGTCAATTCCTTTCAAAGGAATAGGGACTTCCAGAGGCTCCAGACTAAACCCACAGCGGTTGGCAAATGACCAATCCATAAGACTCAGGGCAGCGCCTGAATCCACATAGGCATCGACGGAAATGGCTGATAATGAACAAATCAGAGTCACAGACAGAATGAACTTAGACTGTAAAGTACTAATGGCAACAGACTTATCAACCTTTTTTGTGCGTTTAGAGCATGCTGATATAACATGAGCTGAATCACCACAATAAAAACACAACCCATTTTTCCGCCTATAGTTTTGCCGTTCACTTCTGGACTGAATTCTATCACATTGCATTGTCTCAGGTGCCTGTTCAGAAGACACCGCCAAATGGTGCACAGGTTTGCGCTCCCGCAAACGCCGATCAATCTGAATAGCCATAGTCATAGACTCATTCAGACCTGTAGGCGCAGGGAACCCCACCATGACATCTTTAATGGCCTCAGAAAGGCCATCTCTGAATCTTGCAGCCAGGGCGCACTCATTCCACTGAGTAAGCACCGACCATTTCCGAAATTTCTGACAATATATTTCTGCTTCACCTTGCCCCTGAGAGAGAGCCAATAAAGCTTTTTCAGCCTGAATCTCTAGGTTAGGTTCCTCATAGAGCAAACCCAATGCCAGAAAAAACGCATCCACATTGAGCAACGCAGGATCCCCTGGTGCCAATGCAAATGCCCAACTCTGAGGGTCACCCCGCAGGAAAGATATAACAATCTTGACTTGCTGAGCAGGGTCTCCAGAAGAGCGAGATTTTTCAAAGAAAGAAACAACTTGCAATTGTTCCTAAAATTCAGAAAACTAGATCTATCTCCAGAAAAAAACTCTGGGATAGGAATTCTAGGTTCAGACATAGGAGCATGTACAACAAAATCTTGTATATTTTGACGTCCATGATAAACAGCTGAGGTCAGAGCCATTCAAGGATTAAGAGGAGGTAAGACGCAGCCAGGCTGCAATTAAGGCTATGCAGCAAACTCTGAGGGGAAAAAAAAAAAAAAAAAAAAACTTCCTCAGACTACTTTTCCTCCTACTTCAGCCAATACGATTACCACTTTTGGGCCGGCTATACTGTCATGATCCCAATGGCAGGGGATCACAAAAGGACAAGCACAAAAAACAAAACAAGCTCTAGGGTGATGGAAACTGAGCTGACCGCAATCCTGAACCTCAACACACAACTAGCTGTAGCCGGGGAACGTGCCTACGATGATTCTAGACGTCTCGCGCCAGCCGAAGAACTAACTTTCCCTATTAGAAGAAACACAGACCTCTCTTGCCTCCAGAGAAACACCCCACAGAAATTGCAGCCCCCCACATGTAATGACGGTGAAATGAGAGGAAAGCACATACGTAGTTATGAAAACAGATTCAGCAAAATGAGGCCCGCTAAAGCTAGATAGCAGAGGATACAAAAGTGAACTGCGCGGTCAGCGAAAAACCCTACAAAAAACCATCCTGAAATTACTTGAACTCATGTTCCAACTCATGGAACATGAGGAGTAATATCAGCCCACTAGAGCAACCAGCAAAAAGGAATCACATATCTGCAAGCTGGACTAAGACAAAAATTAAGCAAAACGTGGAACAGGAAAATCAAAAACTTAGCTTGTCCTGAAGAATACAGAAGCGGGAAGCAGAGGTAACAAGACACACTGATTACATTGATAGCCGGCGAGGAAATGACAAGAAAGCCAGGTTAAATAGGAAACTCCCATATCCTGATAGAACAGGTGGACACCAGAGACCGCAGAGAACACAAGTCACCCAGTACCATCTGTAACCACCAGAGGGAGCCCAAAAACAGAATCCACAACACAGGAGGGTGCATCATAAATGTCATACCGCTGATGCCGCCTCCTCCGCTCCGTCATACTTACCTGTCTTCGGCGTCCTGGCGCACCTCTCCCTCTGCAGCGTCTTCCTCTCTGTGCTCGTTCTACTCGCGCTCGCATGCCAGGTTCAGAGCTGCGCACGCACGCACTTCTAATCTTCTGTTGGCGCTCCTTATCGTCCTCTCTATGGTTCTGGAGGACTAGTACCCGGAAGGGCTGCGCTGCATTAATGTATTTAAACTGCTTCCTGACGCCCCTCTGTGCCTGATGATCATTTGTGCCCTCAAGTGCTACTGGCTGCCCGTAGTCTTTGTGTATTCTTTTCCCTCTGACTTTGGGTTGTTCTTGTCTTTGCAGTACCTCACCAGTCTCTGTGCTTCAGCAGTACCTCGCCTGGTTCCATGTCTCTACAGCTACTCTCCAGTCCTTGTGTCTTTGCACTTTTCCCATCAGTCCCTGTGCCGTAGCTGTACCTCGTCAGTTCCTATGTGTCTCTCCAGTGCTTCAGTAGTCTCTGTGTTGCGGCAGTATTCCCGCTATCCTTTTTGTCCCTGTCATACCCGCCAGCTCTGTGTCTCTGCAGTACTCACCTATCCTGTGTTTCTGCCGTCTCTGCCAGTCCTTTGTCTCTTCCCGTCCTGGTCCGCCAGCTTCCGTGGCGATAATCCCTCACGGGCCTGCCCCTAACTCTCCCTGTATAGGGGGTGGTATATCTGGTCAGCTTGTCCGTGGGGGGGTTCGTCGTCACGGTCCAGTTGGTCCACTTTCTGGTTTCACCCTTTAAACCATCACAATAAACAGAAGGAAGAGACAAAAGTGTGGTCAGGTAATGTTCCGAGGTCAGAGTACCGGGAGGATAACTGATCCGAGCTGAAGGGGTTAAACAGTCGGCTGGTCAGAAGAAAGTCCAAGCTCAGACAACAAAAGATTAAGCATGCTGAACTCAAGGCACAGGAGCACAAAGCTCACAACCTGAATGTACGTCTGGCAGAGGTCTGGGTGAAACAGCTCTGTTAAGTAGCATGGCAATTACCTGGAATAATGAACACTTGGAGACAGCCCACGCTTCCTAGTCTCAGATTGGATGGCCGAGCTATAAGTAACTGAATCCGAGACACAATGAGGGGTGGAACCGTGACATATGCGTTTTAAAAACAAAAGACTGAATTGTTCCCCTCCCCTCATTACCACCTTAGAGATATTCCAACTATTTCCTCAGGAGACCATTTTTTGCTGGAATACTTCAGAACGTGTAGAGAATAAACTGCCCTACCAATACTTTTATCTGATTCTGACTCATTGATCGGATACACACCAGGAGCGGAGTTCACCCGCTATCTCCAAACTACTCGCATACTGAGTATATCTAAATGTTTTTAAAATTATGTTTATATCTTTTTCATCATTTGCATGTCTTTAACATGTCTATTGAACCCGCGATTTACTTAATTCCATAACTTTTCCATCTTGCTGTTGCAATTCCAATGTTGAGGAGTGTACATTGCATTTGAATGAATTTTTTTCAGTGATCACCCAATTGGCTCTCCAATTTTTGCAAATCTGCACCTCCAAGCATGTCTAAACAAGCTGGGAATTGTGATTCTGCAATAACTGGAGAGCCACAGGTCCAATCCAATATATTACATAACAAAACAAAATATATTTTATGCTAATTTCAATATACTCATGTGAACATGACACATAAGATATTACTAAATATCCGGAACGTTCTGTGTGTAGGAGGAGACCTCATCCTACAGTCTGTCACTTCAGAACCATTCCTCATCAAAAATAGAATATTGTTGTCAGGGAAAAATGGCTCCTAATCATATCAGCCAATAACCCGAGCCAAGACATTGTTTTCAGAGCATTTACTCTGATTTGCTTTGATATGCTTGCTTTGATTTTACACTGTCAGGAACTTGTCAGTATATTCTTTCATTATCATTTATTATTTTATGTTGCATGCTACATCATATGCAGCCATGGCCAAAAGTGTTATCACCCTTGAAATTGTTCCAGAGAAAGTATTTCTCCCAGAAAATTATTGCAGTTACACTTGTTTTGATGTAACATAGTAACATAGTAACATAGTTAGTAAGGCCGAAAAAAGACATTTGTCCATCCAGTTCAGCCTATATTCCATCATAATAAATCCCCAGATCTACGTCCTTCTACAGAACCTAATAATTGTATGATACAATATTGTTCTGCTCCAGGAAGACATCCAGGCCTCTCTTGAACCCCTCGACTGAGTTCGCCATCACCACCTCCTCAGGCAAGCAATTCCAGATTCTCACTGCCCTAACAGTAAAGAATCCTCTTCTATGTTGGTGGAAAAACCTTCTCTCCTCCAGACGCAAAGAATGCCCCCTTGTGCCCGTCACCTTCCTTGGTATAAACAGATCCTCAGCGAGATATTTGTATTGTCCCCTTATATACTTATACATGGTTATTAGATCGCCCCTCAGTCGTCTTTTTTCTAGACTAAATAATCCTAATTTCGCTAATCTGGGTATTGTAGTTCTCCCATCCCCTTTATTAATTTTGTTGCCCTCCTTTGTACTCTCTCTAGTTCCATTATATCCTTCCTGAGCACCGGTGCCCAAAACTGGACACAGTACTCCATGTGCGGTCTAACTAGGGATTTGTACAGAGGCAGTATAATGCTCTCATCATGTGTATCCAGACCTCTTTTAATGCACCCCATGATCCTGTTTGCCTTGGCAGCTGCTGCCTGGCACTGGCTGCTCCAGGTAAGTTTATCATTAACTAGGATCCCCAAGTCCTTCTCCCTGTCAGATTTACCCAGTGGTTTCCCGTTCAGTGTGTAATGGTGATATTGATTCCCTCTTCCCATGTGTATAACCTTACATTTATCATTGTTAAACCTCATCTGCCACCTTTCAGCCCAAGTTTCCAACTTATCCAGATCCATCTGTAGCAGAATACTATCTTCTCTTGTATTAACTGCTTTACATAGTTTTGTATCATCTGCAAATATCGATATTTTACTGTGTAAACCTTCTACCAGATCATTAATGAATATGTTGAAGAGAACAGGTCCCAATACTGACCCCTGCGGTACCCCACTGGTCACAGCGACCCAGTTAGAGACTATACCATTTATAACCACCCTCTGCTTTCTATCACTAAGCCAGTTACTAACCCATTTACACACATTTTCCCCCAGACCAAGCATTCTCATTTTGTGTACCAACCTCTTGTGCGGCACGGTATCAAACGCTTTGGAAAAATCGAGATATACCACGTCCAATGACTCACCGTGGTCCAGTCTATAGCTTACCTCTTCATAAAAACTGATTAGATTGGTTTGACAGGAGCGATTTCTCATAAACCCATGCTGATATGGAGTTAAACAGTTATTCTCATTGAGATAATCCAGAATAACATCCCTCAGAAACCCTTCAAATATTTTACCAACAATAGAGGTTAGACTTACTGGCCTATAATTTCCAGGTTCACTTTTAGAGCCCTTTTTGAATATTGGCACCACATTTGCTATGCGCCAGTCCTGCGGAACAGACCCTGTCGCTATAGAGTCACTAAAAATAAGAAATAATGGTTTATCTATTACATTACTTAGTTCTCTTAGTACTCGTGGGTGTATGCCATCCGGACCCGGAGATTTATCTATTTTAATCTTATTTAGCCGGTTTCGCACCTCTTCTTGGGTTAGATTGGTGACTCTTAATATAGGGTTTTCATTGTTTCCTGGGATTTCACCTAGCATTTCATTTTCCACCGTGAATACCGTGGAGAAGAAGGTGTTTAATATGTTAGCTTTTTCCTCGTCATCTACAACCATTCTTTCCTCACTATTTATTAAGGGGCCTACATTTTCAGTTTTTATTCTTTTACTATTGATATAGTTGAAGAACAGTTTGGGATTAGTTTTACTCTCCTTAGCAATGTGCTTCTCTGTTTCCTTTTTGGCAGCTTTAATTAGTTTTTTAGATAAAGTATTTTTCTCCCTATAGTTTTTTAGAGCTTCAATGGTGCCATCCTGCTTTAGTAGTGCAAATGCTTTCTTTTTACTGTTAATTGCCTGTCTTACTTCTTTGTTTAGCCACATTGGGTTTTTCCTATTTCTAGTCCTTTTATTCCCACAAGGTATAAACCGCTTACACTGCCTATTTAGGATGTTCTTAAACATTTCCCATTTATTATCTGTATTCTCATTTCTGAGGATATTGTCCCAGTCTACCAGATTAAGGGCATCTCTAAGCTGTTCAAACTTTGCCTTCCTAAAGTTCAATGTTTTTGTGACTCCCTGACAAGTCCCCCTAGTGAAAGACAGGTGAAACTGCACAATATTGTGGTCGCTATTTCCTAGATGCCCGACCACCTGCAGATTTGTTATTCTGTCAGGTCTATTAGATAGTATTAGGTCTAAAAGTGCTGCTCCTCTGGTTGGATTCTGCACCAATTGTGAAAGATAATTTTTCTTGGTTATTAGCAGAAACCTGTTGCCTTTATGGGTTTCACAGGTTTCTGTTTCCCAGTTAATATCCGGGTAGTTAAAGTCCCCCATAACCAGGACCTCATTATGGGTTGCAGCTTCATCTATCTGCTTTAGAAGTAGACTTTCCATGCTTTCTGTTATATTTGGGGGTTTGTAACAGACCCCAATGAGAATTTTGTTACCATTTTTCCCTCCATGAATTTCAACCCATATGGACTCGACATCCTCATTCCCTTCTCTAATATCCTCCCTTAAAGTGGACTTTATTTCCTTTGTGGGTATTGGAACAACAGAAATAAACAGAAAAAAAGGCAAATTGGACGAAATTTCACACAAAAGCACTAAAATGGTCTGGACAAAATTGTTGGCAGCTTTCCAAAATTTTGGGGAAAGAACTTTGTTTCTAGCATGTGATGCTCATCCAAACTCACCTGTGGCAAGTAACAGGTGTGAGAAATATGAAAATCACATCTGAAACCAAATCAAAAGGGGAGAAAATAACTCAATCATTGCTTTGTGTGACTGAGTGTGCCACAAATAAGCATGGAGAACAGACAGAGGAGAAGAGAACTGTCAGAGGACATGAGAATTAAAATTGTTGAAAACTATCAACAATCTCAAGGTTACCAGTCCACCTCCAGAGATCTTGATGGTCCTTTGTCCATGGTGTGCAACATAATCAAGGAGTTTACAACACTTGGCACTGTACTTAATCTCCCTGGATGTGGATGGCAGGGAAAAATTGATGAAAGGTTGCAAAGCAGGAAAGTCTGGATGGTGGATAAATTCCAAGTTCCAAAGAAATTCAAGCTGTCCTGCAGCCTCAGAGTGCATCAGTGTCAGCGCAAACTATCCATCTACATTTGAATTAAATGAAATGCTATGGTGGACACTCAGGAGGACCCTACTGCTGACACAGAGACATATAAAAGCTAGATTGCAGTGTCCCAAAATGTACCTGAGTAAGCCAAAATCCTTTTGAGAAAGCATCTTTTGGACAGATGAGACCAAGATAGAGTATTTTGGTAAAGCACATCATTGTACTGTTTACTGAAAACGGATTATGGCTACAAAGAAAATAACCCAGTGCCCACAGTAAAATATGGTGGAGGTTCAAATATGTTTTGGGGTTGTTTTGTTGCCTCTGGCACTCTGTGCCTTGACTGTGTGCATGGCATCATGTAATCTGAAGATTAAGAAAAGGATTTTGGGTTGCAATGTAGTGTCCAGTGTCAGAAAGCTGGGTTTGTGTCCTAAATCATGGGTCTTACATGGACAATGACCCCAATCATTTTTCAAGAAGCACCCAGAAATGGATGGAAACAAAGCTATGGAGAGTTCTGAAGTGGCAGCAATGAGTCTGGATCTAAATCTTATTGGACACCTATGGAGAGATTTTAAAATTGCTGTTGACAGAAGGCGAAGAAGAGTGCTCCAAAACTCCTGTTGAGAGATTGTTGAAGTAGTAAGAAGCTTTTGACAGTTATAGGAAGCGATTGATTGCAGTTATTTATTCCAAAGGGTGTGCAGCCAAATATTAAGTTGGGGGTGCCAACAATTTTGTCCGGGCCATTTTTGGGGTTTTGCGTGAATTTTTTTTTTTTTTTTTTGTGTTGTTCCAATACACACATAGGAAATACACATAAGTATAACAAAACATGTGTAATTGTAATAATTTTCTGGGAAAAATACTTCATTTTCTGAAACACTTTGAAGAGTGCCAACACTTTTGGCCACAACTGTATATGTTGGCGCTATTTAAATCCATGCTTTAAAGGGAGTGTATCATCAGAAAATGACATATTGCTTAACCCCTTAATCCCATATGACATACTATCTCGTCAAGGTGCCCTGGGACTTAATTCCCAGTGACAGGATAGTACGTCATATGCGATCGGCCACGCTCACGGGGGGAGCGCGGCCAAT
Organism: Ranitomeya imitator; assembly: GCF_032444005.1. Classification (NCBI taxonomy): domain Eukaryota; kingdom Metazoa; phylum Chordata; class Amphibia; order Anura; family Dendrobatidae; genus Ranitomeya; species Ranitomeya imitator. Next base: position 34,249,803 of record NC_091284.1, read on the forward strand.
CGCGGCCGGGTGTCAGCTGCCTATCACAGCTGAAATCCGGCACTATGAGCCAGGAGCAGTCACGGCAGTCACGGACCGCTCCCGGCACATTAACCCCGGCACACCGCAATCAAGCATGATCGCGGTGTGCCGGCGGTGCAGGGAAGCATCTTGCAGGGAGGGGGCTCCCTGCGGGCTTCCCTGAGACCCCCGCAGCAACGCGATGTGATTGCGTTGCTGCGAGGGTCCCCTACCTTCCTCTCTGCAGCAAGGCCCAGATCCAAAATGGCCGCGGCATCCGGGTCCTGCAGGGAGGGAGGTGGCTTACCAAGTGCAGGGGCTTGGTAAGCCTGCAGCACTGTAAGTCAGATCGCTGTCCCGCCGGGACAAAGTAAAAAAGTTTAAAAAAAAATTTCCACATGCGTAAAAAAAAATAGAAAAAAAAAATTCCTAAATAAAGAAAAAAAAAATGATTCCCATAAATACATTTCTTTTTCTAAATAAAAAAACAAACAATAAAAGTACACATATTTAGTATTGCCGCGTCCGTAACGACCCCACCTATAAAATTGTCTCACTAGTTAACCCATTCAGTAAACACCGTAAGGGAAAAAAAAAACGAGGCAAAAAACAACGCTTTATTATCATACCGCCGAACAAAAAGTGGAATAACACACGATCAAAAAGACAGATATAAATAACCATGGTACCGCTGAAAACGTCATCTTGTCCCGCAAAAAACGAGCCACAATCCAGCATCATCAGCAAAAAAATAAAAAAGTTATAGTCCTGAGAATAAAGCGATGCCAAAATAATTATTTTTTCTATAAAATAGTTTTTATCGTATAAAAGCGCCAAAACATAAAAAAAATATAAATGAGGTATCGCTGTAAACGTATTGACCCGAAGAATAAAACTGCTTTATCAATTTTACCAAACGCGGAACGGTATAAACGCCTCCCCCAAAAGAAATTCTTGAATAGAGGGTTTTTGGTCATTCTGCCTCACAAAAATCGGAATAAAAAGCGATCAAAAACTGTCATGTGTCAGAAAATGATACCAATAAAAACGTCAACTTGTCCCGCAAAAAACAAGACCTCACATGACTCTGTGGACAAAAATATGGAAAAATTATAGGTCTCAAAATGTGGAGACGCAAAAACTTTTTTGCTATAAAAAGCGTCTTTTAGTGTTTGACAGCTGCCAATCATAAAAATCCGCTATAAAAAAACGCTATAAAAGTAAATCAAACCCCCCTTCATCACCCCCTTAGTAAGGGAAAAATAATAAAATAACAAAAAATGTATTTATTTCCATTTTCCCATTAGGGCTAGGGCTAGGGTTAGGGCTAGGGTTAGGGCTAGGGTTAGGGTTAGGGCTAGGGTTAGGGCTAGTGTTAGGGTTAGTGTTAGGGCTAGGGTTAGGGTTGGGGATAGGGTTGGAGCTAAAGTCAGGGTTAGGGTTGTGGCAAAAGTTAGGGTTAGGGTTGGGGCTAAAGTTAGGGTTAGGGTTGTGGCTAAAGTTAGGGTTAGGTTTGGGGCTAAAGTTAGGGTTAGGGTTGGGGCTAAAGTTAGAGTTAGGGTTGGAGCTAAAGTTAGGGTTAGGGTTGGGGCTAAAATTAGGGTTTGGATTACATTTACGGTTGGGATTAGGGTTTGGATTAGAGTTAGGAGTGTGTCAGGGTTAGGGGTGTGGTTAGGGTTACTGTTGGGATTAGGGTTAGGGGTGTGTTTGGATTAGGGTTTCAGTTAGAATTGGGGGTTTCCATTGTTTAGGCACATCAGGGGCTCTCCAAACGCGACATGGCGTCCGATCTCAATTCCAGCCAATTCTGCGTTGAAAAAGTAAAACAGTGCTACTTCCCTTCCGAGCTCTCCCGTGCGCCCAAACAGGGGTTTACCCCAACATATGGGGTATCAGCGTACTCGCGACAAATTGGACAACAACTTTTGGGGTCCAAGTTCTCTTGTTACCCTTGGGAAAATAAAAATTTGGGGGGCTAAAAATTATTTTTGTGGGAAAAAAAATATTTTTTATTTTCACGGCTCTGCGTTGTAAACTGTAGTGAAACACTTGGGGGTTCAAAGTTCTCACAACACATCTAGATAAGTTCCTTGGGAGGTCTAGTTTCCAATATGGGGTCACTTGTGGGGGGTTTCTACTATTTGGGTACATCAGGGGCTCTGCAAATGCAACGTGACGCCTGCAGACCAATCCATCTAAGTCTGCACTCCAAATGGCGCTCCTTCCCTTCCGAGCTCTGCCATGCGCCCAAACAGTGCTTCCCCCCCACATATGGGGTATCAGCGTACTCAGGACAAATTGGACAACAACTTTTGGGGTCCAATTTATCCTGTTACCCTTGTTAAAATACAAAACTAGGGGCTAAAAAATCATTTTTGGGAAAAAAAAAATTATTTTCACGGCTCTGCGTTATAAACAGTAGTGAAACACTTGGGAGTTCAAAGTTCTCACAACACATCTAGATAAGTTCCTTGGGAGGTCTAGTTTCCAATATGGGGTCACTTGTGGGGTGTTTCTACTGTTTGGGTACATCAGGGGCTCTGCAAATGCAACATGACGCCTACAGACCAATCCATCTAAATCTGCATTCCAAATGGCGCTCCTTCCCTTTCGAGTTCTGCCATGCACCCAAACAGAGGTTCCCCCCCACCTATGGGATATCAGCGTCCTCAGCACAAATTGGACAACAAATTTTGGGGTCCAATTTATCCTGATACCCTTGTGAAAATACAAAACTGGGGGCTAAAAAATCATTTTTGTGAAAAAAAAAAAGAATTTATTTTCACGGCTCTGCGTTATAAACTGTAGTGAAACACTTGGGGGTTCAAAGCTCTCAAAACACATCTAGATAATTTCCTAAGGGGGTCTACTTTCCAAAATGGTGTCACTTGTGGGGGGTTTTAATGTTTAGGCACATCAGGGTCTCTCCAAACACGACATGGTGTACCATCTCAATTCCAGTCAATTTTGCATTGGAAAGTCAAACGGCGCTCCTTCCCTTCCGAGCTCTGCCATGCACCCAAACAGTCGTTTACCCCCACATATCGGGTATCAGCGTACTCAGGACAAATAGGACAACAACTTTTGGGGTCCAATTTCTTCTCTTACCATTGGGAAAATAAAAAATTGCGGGCAAAAAGATCATTTTTGTGAAAAAATATGATTTTTTTTTTTAGACTCTGCATTATAAACTTCTGTGAAGCACTTGTTGGGTCAAAGTGCTCACCACACATCTAGATAAGTTCCTTAAGGGGTCTACTTTCCAAAATGGTGTCACTTGTAGGGGGTTTCAATGTTTAGGCACATCAGGGGCTCTTCAAACGCAACATGGCGTCCCATCTTAATTACAGTCAATTTTGCATTGAAAAGTCAAATGGCGCTCCTTCCCTTCCGAGGTCTGCTATGCGCCCAAACAGTGGTTTACCCCCACATATGGGGTATCAGCGTACTCAGGACAAATTGCACAAGAACTTTTGTGGTCTAATTTCTTCTCTTACCCTTGGGAAAATAAGAAATCGGGGGCGAAAGATCATTTTTGTGAAAAAATATGATTTTTTATTTTTACGGCTCTGCATTATAAACTTCTGTGAAGCACTTGGTTGGTCAAAGTGCTCACCACACATCTAGATAAGTTCCTTAGGGGGTCTACTTTCCAAAATGGTGTCACTTGTGGGGGGTTTCAATGGTTAGGCACATCAGGGGCTCTCCAAACGTGACATGGCGTCCCATCTCAATTCCAGTCAATTTTGCATTGAAAAGTCAAATGGCGCTTCTTCCGTTCCGAGCACTGCCATGCGCCCAAACAGTGGTTTACCCCCACATATGGGGTATCAGCGTACTCAGGACAAATTGGACAACAACTTTTGGGGTCCAATTTATCCTGTTACCCTTGTTAAAATACAAAACTAGGGGCTAAAAAATCATTTTTGGGAAAAAAAAAATTATTTTCACGGCTCTGCGTTATAAACAGTAGTGAAACACTTGGGAGTTCAAAGTTCTCACAACACATCTAGATAAGTTCCTTGGGAGGTCTAGTTTCCAATATGGGGTCACTTGTGGGGTGTTTCTACTGTTTGGGTACATCAGGGGCTCTGCAAATGCAACGTGACGCCTGCAGACCAATCCATCTAAGTCTGCACTCCAAATGGCGCTCCTTCCCTTCCGAGCTCTGCCATGCGCCCAAACAGTGCTTCCCCCCCACATATGGGGTATCAGCGTACTCAGGACAAATTGGACAACAACTTTTGGGGTCCAATTTATCCTGTTACCCTTGTTAAAATACAAAACTAGGGGCTAAAAAATCATTTTTGGGAAAAAAAAAATTATTTTCACGGCTCTGCGTTATAAACAGTAGTGAAACACTTGGGAGTTCAAAGTTCTCACAACACATCTAGATAAGTTCCTTGGGAGGTCTAGTTTCCAATATGGGGTCACTTGTGGGGTGTTTCTACTGTTTGGGTACATCAGGGGCTCTGCAAATGCAACATGACGCCTACAGACCAATCCATCTAAATCTGCATTCCAAATGGCGCTCCTTCCCTTTCGAGTTCTGCCATGCACCCAAACAGAGGTTCCCCCCCACCTATGGGATATCAGCGTCCTCAGCACAAATTGGACAACAAATTTTGGGGTCCAATTTATCCTGATACCCTTGTGAAAATACAAAACTGGGGGCTAAAAAATCATTTTTGTGAAAAAAAAAAAGAATTTATTTTCACGGCTCTGCGTTATAAACTGTAGTGAAACACTTGGGGGTTCAAAGCTCTCAAAACACATCTAGATAATTTCCTAAGGGGGTCTACTTTCCAAAATGGTGTCACTTGTGGGGGGTTTTAATGTTTAGGCACATCAGGGTCTCTCCAAACACGACATGGTGTACCATCTCAATTCCAGTCAATTTTGCATTGGAAAGTCAAACGGCGCTCCTTCCCTTCCGAGCTCTGCCATGCACCCAAACAGTCGTTTACCCCCACATATCGGGTATCAGCGTACTCAGGACAAATAGGACAACAACTTTTGGGGTCCAATTTCTTCTCTTACCATTGGGAAAATAAAAAATTGCGGGCAAAAAGATCATTTTTGTGAAAAAATATGATTTTTTTTTTTAGACTCTGCATTATAAACTTCTGTGAAGCACTTGTTGGGTCAAAGTGCTCACCACACATCTAGATAAGTTCCTTAAGGGGTCTACTTTCCAAAATGGTGTCACTTGTAGGGGGTTTCAATGTTTAGGCACATCAGGGGCTCTTCAAACGCAACATGGCGTCCCATCTTAATTACAGTCAATTTTGCATTGAAAAGTCAAATGGCGCTCCTTCCCTTCCGAGGTCTGCTATGCGCCCAAACAGTGGTTTACCCCCACATATGGGGTATCAGCGTACTCAGGACAAATTGCACAAGAACTTTTGTGGTCTAATTTCTTCTCTTACCCTTGGGAAAATAAGAAATTGGGGGCGAAAGATCATTTTTGTGAAAAAATATGATTTTTTATTTTTACGGCTCTGCATTATAAACTTCTGTGAAGCACTTGGTTGGTCAAAGTGCTCACCACACATCTAGATAAGTTCCTTAGGGGGTCTACTTTCCAAAATGGTGTCACTTGTGGGGGGTTTCAATGGTTAGGCACATCAGGGGCTCTCCAAACGTGACATGGCGTCCCATCTCAATTCCAGTCAATTTTGCATTGAAAAGTCAAATGGCGCTTCTTCCGTTCCGAGCACTGCCATGCGCCCAAACAGTGGTTTACCCCCACATATGGGGTATCAGCGTACTCAGGACAAATTGTGCAACAACTTTTGGGGTCCATTTTCTCCTGTTACCCTTTGTAAAATAAAACAAATTGGAGCTGAAGTAAATGTTATGTGAAAAAAAGTTAAATGTTCATTTTTATTTAAACATTCCAAAAATTCCTGTAAAACACCTGAAGGGTTAATAAACTTCTTGAATGTGGTTATGAACACCTTGAGGGGTGCAGTTTTTAGAATGGTGTCACACTTGGTTATTTTCTATCATATAGACCCCTCAAAATGACTTCCAATGTGATGTGGTCCCTAAAAAATATTGGTGTTGTAAAAATGAGAAATTGCTGGTCAACTTTTAACCTCTATAACTCCCTAACAAAAAAAAATTTTGGTTCCAAAATTGTGCTGATGTAAAGTAGACATGTGGGTAATGTTACTTATTAATTATTTTGTGTGACATATCTCTGTGATTTAAGGGCATAAAAATTAAAATTTTCGCCATATTTCCATTTTTTCACAAATAAACGCACGTTATATTGAATAAATTTTACCACTATCATGAAGTACAATATATCACGAGAAAACAATGTTAGAATCGCCAAGATCCGTTGAAGCGTTCCAGAGTTATAACCTCATAAAAGGACAGTGGTCAGAATTGTAAAAATTGGCCCGGTCATTAACGTGCAAACCACCCTCGGGGCTTAAGTGGTTAAATCCGATTCTATAGGTATTTATACAGTATATATGTTTTTTGCAGATTTAACACTATTGATATAAAATAATAATAAAATAATAATTTAAAAAAGTCTTGATTTCTTGCAATTTTCACACTAGCCACTAGGCATAATATTAGACTTCTACTTTTTCTTCTGTGCATGGACATAGAGGTGTTATCAGTCATTGTACAGGAGGAGGAGGTGAGCTGTGACATCACCTATTGTGAATGGTAGATCCTGTGTTATCTACTGTATATAGAGGTGATATCAGCATTTGTACAGGAGGAGGAGGTGAGCTGTGACATCACCTATTGTGAATGGTAGATCCTGTGTTATCTACTGTATATAGAGGTGATATCAGTCATTATACAGGAGGAGGAGGTGAGCTGTGACATCATCTATTGTGAATGGTGGATTTTGTGCTTTCTATTGTACACAGAGGTGATATCAGTCATTATACAAGAGGAGGAGGTGAGCTGTGATATCACCTATTGTGAATGGTGGATCCTGTGTTATCTACTGTATATAGAGGTGTTATCAGTCAATGTACAGGAGGAGAAGGTGAGCTGTGACATCACCTATTGTGAATGGTGGATCCTGTGTTGTCTACTGTATATAGAGGTGTTATCAGTCATTGTACAAGAGGAGGAGGTGAGCTGTAATATCACCTATTGTGAATGGTGGATCCTGTGTTATCTACTGTATATAGAGGTGTTATCAGTCATTGTACAAGAGGAGGAGAAGGCGAGCTGTGACATCACCTATTGTGTATGGTGTGACGACAAAGCATTTAATCTTAATTATCCAGATGTAAATTCAGTAGGCCAGGACACATACAGTGGAGAAAATAAAGATTTGATATACTGACAATTTTACAAGTTTTCCCACCTACAAAGAATGGAGAGGTCTGTAATTATTTGTCGTCTGTACACTTCACCTGTGAGAGACAGAATCTAAAAATAAAAACCAGAAAATCACATTTTACGATTTTTACATAATCAATTTGCATTTAATTGCATGAAATAAGTATTTAATACAATGGAAAAGCAGAACTTAATATTTGGTGCAGAATCCTTTGTTTGCAATGAAAAAGGTCAGACGTTTCCTGTAGTTTTTGACCAAGTTTGCACACACTGCAACTTGGATTTTGGCCCCCTCCTCCATACAGATCTTCTTCAGATCTTTTAGGTTTCGAGGCTGTCTGTGGGCAACATTGAGCTTCAAATCCCTCCAAAGATTTTCTATTGGGCTCCAGTCTCCAGTCTGGGGCTAGGCCACCCCAGGACTTTGACATGTTTCTTGCAGAGCCACTCCTTAGTTGCCCTGGATGTGTGTTTTGGGTCATTGTTATGCTGGATGACCCAGCTACTGAGGTCGTTGGCCAAAATCTTGCGATCACCCCAAAAGTATGATGTTTCCCCCACCATGCTTCATGTCTGGGATGGTGTTCTTGGGGTTGTACTCATCCTTCTTCTTATTCCAAACATGGGAACTGGAGATTACCTCAAAAAGTTCTATTTTGGTCTCATCTGACCACATGACCTTCTCCCATGCCTCTTCTTGACCATCCATATAGTCATTGACAAACTTCAAACAGGCCTGGACATGTGCGGCCGTGAGCAGTTAGGCCTTGCGTGACTTGCAGGATTTTAATCTATGATGGTGTAGTATGTTACTAATGGTAATGTTTGAGACTGTGGTCCCAGCTCTCTTCAGATCATTGACCAGGTCCTCCTGTGTAGTCCTGAGCTGATTCCTGACCTTTCTCACCATCATCTGTGCTCCACGATGTGAGATCTTGCATGGAGCTCCAGAGCAAGGAAGATTGGTAGTCACCTTGTGTTTCTTCCATTTTCGACCACTAAAAGCTGCCTAACTAACTGTCACTATATGAGTGGTAGTAACCATGGATAACTAAGCTACTGCAATGCCCTGCATGAGGTTAGCGACATAGCGAATCTGAAGAACTATACTACATTTCTAATTGGAGATATTTGCTAATATTGTTATTATTAAACCTGCTGCATATTGAGATAGAACCTTGGAGCTGGGAATACCCCTTTAAGATAAAAATGTATACAATGCGTGTCATCTGAGTTTTGTCTGTTTTTTGTTGTTTTATGGCCGTGAAAAAAATAGAACTTTTTTTTTACACGGAAAAAACAAATGTCACATTAATGAATGATGAATACAGACACGGATGAAAGATGGATGAAAATCGGATTCGGAAAAAAAGTATCCATTTTTCTCATATGCAAAGAAAACGGACGACTGAATAAGGCTTCATACTACACAATGAGCACTGGGGAAATGAAACACTGAACATTTCTGAGTTTTTCTGCCTTTTATGCTAAAGATCTGCTTCTTCAGAAAATGCTTTTTTGGACCCATAGACTCTAGTATGGGTGACTTTAAAGGTACCGTCACACTGAACAATATCGCTGGCGATCCATGACGTTGCAGCGTCCTGGATAGCGATATCGTCCAGTGTGACAGGCAGCAGCGATCAGGATCCTGCTGTGCCATCGTTGGTCGGCGCAGAAAGTCCAGAACTTTATTTCGTCGTTGGACCTCCCGCAGACATCGCTGAATCGGCGTGTGTGACGCCGATTCAGCGATGTCTTCACTGGTAACCAGGGTAAACATCGGGTTACTAAGCGCAGGGCCGCGCTTAGTAACCCGATGTTTACCCTGGTTACCAGTGTAAATGTAAAAAAACCAAACACTACATACTTACCTACCGCTGTCTGTCCTCTCCGGCGCTCTGCTTCTCTGCACTGTGTAAGCGCAGCGGCCGGAAAGCACAGCGGTGACGTCACCGCTGTGCTCTGCTTTCCGGCCGCTGCGCTTACACAGTGCAGAGAAGCAGAGCGCCGGAGAGTACAGACGCCGGAATGTAAGTATGTAGTGTTTTGTTTTTTTTTTACGTTTACGCTGGTAACCAGGGTAAACATCGGGTTACTAAGCGCGGCCCTGCGCTTAGTAACCCGATGTTTACCCTGGTTACCAGGGGACTTCGGCATCGTTGGTCACTGGAGAGCTGTCTGTGTGACAGCTCTCCAGCGACCACACAGCAACGCTGCAGCGATCGGGATCGTTGTCTAGATCGCTGCAGCGTCGCTTAATGTGACGGTACCATAATCATGACTTGGAACTTGGATAAACAAAAGGACATCTCCATTTTTTTGGACAACACAGTCTGCAAAAAAAAAAAGCAAAAATACTAGAATATCCCATTATTTTACAATGGGTACATGTTCTATTCGTGAAAAACGGACGTCTGCTTCCACCAAGAAGTCAAAGAGCCAATTTCCATTACTGGAAGGACGGAATGAAACTAAACCACCAGTGAGACAAAGAGACAGAGCAACAATGTCTGGAAACATTTGTCTTTTCTTGTTATCTACTGTGGAAACTATTCGCATGTGTCTTTCTGAAGTCTTTAATTAAAGGGAGTCTTATCTTAAGATTTTAAGTGTTTAGGAAAATGTCTGAAGTTAATTGTTTCCTATTTGTTTACAAACCACAGTCATGAAAGCATTTTCGACAATTTTTGCACATTCCGTTGTGCCAAAATACCATGCAGGGTGCGGTCTGATGGGAATGACGTGAGTGAGTGTCTATAGGGTTGAATGAAAATCCCCCCCCCCCCAAAATCTTGATATTCTTTTACATTGAGCAAGAATTAAACAAAAGGACTGTGAATTAAAGTTTTTCATTTCAGGGTTGTCCATTACTCTACTTTGGAGTCCTCCATAGCTATAGATTAAAAAAAAAAACAACAGCTTCCAGTAAAATATTTAAATGAGTTGAGTCTGTTGTTTTAGGCTCCTCTTTTTTATTAGTGATCATCTGTGATCAGTGGAGAATCCAAGTAACAAGGGTTACTCCCAGATGATACGAAGAATTACACACTTCGCATTAAAATCAATCAGGAGTCCATGCAATGTCCCAACATACAGGTTTGAATTTTATGAATGTGTCACCCCCCATTTAACTTAGAATGCCATAAAGGGGTTTTCCTATCTGTTCGACCAGAATGTGAAAGTTACAGCTCATTTGTAGCCGATGATTGGGTGAAACAAGACATTGTTCATACCAGGAAACTAGTGGAGGCCACAGAGGACATTCCATAGGAGAAGTGCCAGGCTTGGAGGCGAGAACATGTATTTTAATCCCCATACCATGAGTCCAGGAGGAGTTACCCAGGTCAAGCCGAGGACCAGGAGAAAGATGATCGGAATTATATCACATCCGGCTAATTAAAATGGGGTAAAATGTGACGACACAGCATTTCCTCTTAATTATGTCACACGTCTATTTTCAGTAGCCCAGGTGAACTAGCCTATTGTCTGAACATTGACTATGAAATTTATGTTTTTCTTCAGTGTTGACCTGCAAAACAGTGAAGGAAAAACTTTGCAGATTGAGTACTCAATGCGTTTAATCCCATCCCACCTTCCCCTCTGACCTATCCAAGATGACCTAAACCAGAGGTCCCCAACTCCAGTCCTCAAGGCCCACCAACAGGTCATGTTTTCAGGATTTCCTTAGTCTTGCCCAGGTAATAATTGCATCACCTGTGCAATGCAAAGGAAATCCTGAAAACATGACCTGTTGGTGGGCCTTGAGGACTGGAGTTGGGGACCTCTGACCTAAACCACAGATGTGGGTATAAAAAGGGATATGGATCTTTCTTCAAGGAGGACTCTACAGGACAACAGCCAAAGCACCATGGTACCATCGAGGCTAACACAGATTTGGCATTGTACAAGATGTCTGCTTTAGGGACCTCGTCCCGAGCTGGTGGAATGCAGATCTGCTACATTGACCATCACTGAACCCATGGATACATTTTGGGGAGTATACAAGAAGAGGACGTCATTGTATGAAGATGGGAGGCGCTGGAGCGGACCGCGACACCCATCAGAATGGACTGCAGCGGGACTGCCCCTGGGTCAGTATAATCTAACCTCTTTTTCTCATCGTTCAGGTAACATCGGGGGGCTTATCTACAGCATTACAGAATGCTATAGATAAGCCCCTGATGCCGGTGGGCTTACCTCACCTTCGATTTTGGGGGTGACAGGTTCCCTTTAAGTGAGCAGTGTGGCGGCTCGCTAGTGATGTTCTTCTACTTGTGCTGGCTTCATTCAGGTTCTCCAGTTTCCTCCCACACATTATAATAATTTCCTATGAAATTAGGTCTAATATGAGAAATCTGGAAATGGGATTGTAAGCTTTAAATCAGGGCCAGATGTTGGTTGGTTGCAAGGGAAATTTCCCCCCAGCTGCTCAATTAGGGGGGCAGTCAGAATAATCAAGGACATAGCTATAGGGGGGTGCAGAAGTAGAAATTGCCCACAGCCAGGCCCGATAATGATGGAGGAAACCAGTATTATAAATGGTACATGGCAAAAGTAGCTTCAGTCTAAAAGTCTGATAAGCTTCCGTGTATGAGGTATCGCACATCTGTGTCTGGTACTAATGGACACAGCTATGGAACCAGAGCAGCTGCAGAGGGGCCCAATAGCTAAGGGGGTCCGCTCTTATCTTAAAAGCAGTTTAACTATTTACTATTATTTAAATTGCACATAATATTCTAGAAAGAGAAAATTACGTCAACAACTGTTTGATGACTGCCTGAAGGACATTTGAAGAAAATTGTCTGACATGGGTTCTCAGTAGAAGGTATAGCATCAGCGGCAGTTTTTGTTGCCATTATAGAGCCATTATATTGGATGCCTCTGACATAGGTGTGTGCCATAGGGGCAGGGCCAGGATGAGGGGTAAGCAGGTTAGGCACCTGCCTAGGGCACTACCTCCCCTAAGGGGGCGCAGTGTGCTAAATGCCTTGTTCCACCCAGCACTTCCCCCATCTGCATACATTCAGCACAGTGATGGCGGGGGCACAAGCACACAAGGGAGCAATATCAGTCAGTGCAGCTCTGGAGTATAATATAGAATGTAACTCAGGATCAGTAATGTAATGTATGTACACAGTGACTGCACCAGCAGAATAGTGAGTGCAGCTCTGGGGTATAATACAGGATGTAACATAGTAACATAGTAACATAGTTAGTAAGGCCGAAAAAAGACATTTGTCCATCCAGTTCAGCCTATATTCCATCATAATAAATCCCCAGATCTACGTCCTTCTACAGAACCTAATTGTATGATACAATATTGTTCTGCTCCAGGAAGACATCCAGGCCTCTCTTGAACCCCTCGACTGAGTTCGCCATCACCACCTCCTCAGGCAAGCAATTCCAGATTCTCACTGCCCTAACAGTAAAGAATCCTCTTCTATGTTGGTGGAAAAACATTCTCTCCTCCAGACGCAAAGAATGCCCCCTTGTGCCCGTTACCTTCCTTGGTATAAACAGATCCTCAGCGAGATATTTGTATTGTCCCCTTATATACTTATACATGGTTATTAGATCGCCCCTCAGTCGTCTTTTTTCTAGACTAAATAATCCTAATTTCGCTAATCTATCTGGGTATTGTAGTTCTCCCATCCCCATTATTAATTTTGTTGCCCTCCTTTGTACTCTCTCTAGTTCCATTATATCCTTCCTGAGCACCGGTGCCCAAAACTGGACACAGTACTCCATGTGCGGTCTAACTAGGGATTTGTACAGAGGCAGTATAATGCTCTCATCATGTGTATCCAGACCTCTTTTAATGCACCCCATGATCCTGTTTGCCTTGGCAGCTGCTGCCTGGCACTGGCTGCTCCAGGCAAGTTTATCATTAACTAGGATCCCCAAGTCCTTCTCCCTGTCAGATTTACCCAGTGGTTTCCCGTTCAGTGTGTAATGGTGACATTGATTCCTTCTTCCCATGTGTATAACCTTACATTTATCATTGTTAAACCTCATCTGCCACCTTTCAGCCCAAGTTTCCAACTTATCCAGATCCATCTGTAGCAGAATACTATCTTCTCTTGTATTAACTGCTTTACATAGTTTTGTATCATCTGCAAATATTGATATTTTACTGTGTAAACCTTCTACCAGATCATTAATGAATATGTTGAAGAGAACAGGTCCCAATACTGACCCCTGCGGTACCCCACTGGTCACAGCGACCCAGTTAGAGACTATACCATTTATAACCACCCTCTGCTTTCTATCACTAAGCCAGTTACTAACCCATTTACACACAATTTCCCCCAGACCAAGCATTCTCATTTTGTGTACCAACCTCTTGTGCGGCACGGTATCAAACGCTTTGGAAAAATCGAGATATACCACGTCCAATGACTCACCGTGGTCCAGCCTATAGCTTACCTCTTCATAAAAACTGATTAGATTGGTTTGACAGGAGCGATTTCTCATAAACCCATGCTGATATGGAGTTAAACAGTTATTCTCATTGAGATAATCCAGAATAACATCCCTCAGAAACCCTTCAAATATTTTACCAACAATAGAGGTTAGACTTACTGGCCTATAATTTCCAGGTTCACTTTTAGAGCCCTTTTTGAATATTGGCACCACATTTGCTATGCGCCAATCCTGCGGAACAGACCCTGTCGCTATAGAGTCCCTAAAAATAAGAAATAATGGTTTATCTATTACATTACTTAGTTCTCTTAGTACTCGTGGGTGTATGCCATCCGGACCCGGAGATTTATCTATTTTAATCTTATTTAGCCGGTTTCGCACCTCTTCTTGGGTTAGATTGGTGACCCTTAATATAGGGTTTTCATTGTTTCTTGGGATTTCACCTAGCATTTCATTTTCCACCGTGAATACCGTGGAGAAGAAGGTGTTTAGTATGTTAGCTTTTTCCTCGTCATCTACAACCATTCTTTCCTCACTATTTTTTAAGGGGCCTACATTTTCAGTTTTTATTCTTTTACTATTGATATAGTTGAAGAACAGTTTGGGATTAGTTTTACTCTCCTTAGCAATGTGCTTCTCTGTTTCCTTTTTGGCAGCTTTAATTAGTTTTTTAGATAAAGTATTTTTCTCCCTATAGTTTTTTAGAGCTTCAATGGTGCCATCCTGCTTTAGTAGTGCAAATGCTTTCTTTTTACTGTTAATTGCCTGTCTTACTTCTTTGTTTAGCCACATTGGGTTTTTCCTATTTCTAGTCCTGTAACTCAGGATCAGTAATGTAATGTATGTACACAGTGACTGCACCAGCAGAATAGAGAGTGCAGCTCTGGAGTATAATGCAGGATGTAACTCAGGATCAGTACAGGATCAGTAATGTAATGTATGTACACAGTGACTGCACCAGCAGAATAGTGAGTGCAACTCTGGAGTATAATACAGGATGTAACTCAGGATCAGTAATGTAATGTATGTACACAGTGACTGCACCAGCAGAATAGTGAGTGCAGCTCTGGGGTATAACACAGGATGTAACTCAGGATCAGTACAGGATCAGTAATGTAATGTATGTATACAGTGACTGCACCAGCAGAATAGTGAGGAGGAGGAGGAGTAAAAGGAGGAGGAGGAGACACGGATATAGGCATGTCATGCCCTTCTAAAATCAAGAAAGGCTGGAGTAAAAATCTAAAAAATTACCCTACCAACACTCAGACGTCGTGACAAAAAAAAAAAAAATATCTTTAGGTAGAATGGTGGCGGGTCCGTTCAGAACACTTTCCTTAGAAGACGTAGTGGTACCCCCGTCGGGAGTTGTGCCAAAAAAGGAACCCAATACATTCAGACTATTCCACCATTTGTCATATCCAAAGGGGCAGGTCAGTAAACGACAACATCGATGCGGAAGCAAGTACAGTACTATATACTGTACCTCCTTTGACGAGGCAATCATGTGGGTCAAGGAGTTGGGAAGTGGCACCCTAATGGCCAAAACAGACATTGAGGGGGCGTTCCGGTTACTACCTGTGCCTCTGAATAGTGTCCTCCCATTGGGCTGCTTCTGTGAAGGAGCATACTACATAGATCGCTGTTTGCCCATGGGGTGCTCCATATCCTGCTCACTATTTGAGGCGTTTAGTTGCTTCCTCGAATGGGTCGTCATGGACGTTTGTAAGGCGGCACATATTGTCCATTACCACGACGACTTCTTATGCCTGGGCCCAAAAGATTCGCCACAGTGTGAATACACGCGGTAGTCCACCTGTGAGAAGGAGAGAGCTGGAGGGAGAGTGGACACCCCAGAGCCGAGGGGTTAGATTGAGAAAGGAAGAAGGCGGTGTAGCTTGCTTCATGGGTGGGGTACGCTGCTGAGTAGCACCAAATTCTACTAGGCCCAAAAGGATTTCCTGGGCTAGATCCTGTTAAAAATTAGTCATTAGGTAAACAGGTGGTGTAGCTTGCTTCATGGGTGAGGTACTCTGCTGAGTAGCACAAAATTCTACTAGGCCCAAAAGGATTTCCTGGGCTAGATGCCGTTAAAAAATAGTACTTAGATAAACAGGCGGTGTAGCTTGCTTCATGGGTGGGGTACGCTGCTGAGTAGCAGAAATTGCTACTAGGCCCAAAGTATTGCCTGGGCTAGATGCAGTTAAAAATTAGTCATTAGATAAACAGGCGGTGTAGCTTGCTTCATGGGTGGGGTACTCTGCTGAGTAGCACAAAATTCTACTAGGCCCAAAAGGATTTCCTGGGCTAGATGCCGTTAAAAAATAGTACTTGGGTAAACAGGCGGTGTAGCTTGCTTCATGGGTGGGGTACTCTGCTGAGTAGCACAAAATTCTACTAGGCCCAAAAGGATTTCCTGGGCTAGATGCAGTTAAAAATTAGTAGTTAGATAAACAGGCGGTGTAGCTTGCTTCATGGGTGGGGTACTCTGCTGAGTAGCACAAAATTCTACTAGCCCCAAAAGGATTTCCTGGGCTAGATGCCGTTAAAAAATAGTACTTAGATAAACAGGCAGTGTAGCTTGCTTCATGGGTGGGGTACTCTGCTGAGTAGCACCAAATTCTACTAGGCCCAAAAGGATTTCCTGGGCTAGATCCTGTTAAAAATTAGTCATTAGGTAAACAGGTGGTGTAGCTTGCTTCATGGGTGGGGTACTCTGCTGAGTAGCACAAAATTCTACTAGGCCCAAAAGGATTTCCTGGGCTAGATGCCGTTAAAAAATAGTACTTAGATAAACAGGCGGTGTAGCTTGCTTCATGGGTGGGGTACTCTGCTGAGTAGCACAAAATTCTACTAGGCCCAAAAGGATTTCCTGGGCTAGATGCTGTTAAAAAATAGTACTTGGGTAAACAGGCGGTGTAGCTTGCTTCATGGGTGGGGTACTCTGCTGAGTAGCACCAAATTCTACTAGGCCCAAAAGGATTTCCTGGGCTAGATCCTGTTAAAAATTAGTCATTAGGTAAACAGCTGGTGTAGCTTGCTTCATGGGTGGGGTACTCTGCTGAGTAGCACAAAATTCTACTAGGCCCAAAAGGATTTCCTGGGCTAGATGCCGTTAAAAAATAGTACTTAGATAAACAGGCAGTGTAGCTTGCTTCATGGGTGGGGTACTCTGCTGAGTAGCACCAAATTCTACTAGGCCCAAAAGGATTTCCTGGGCTAGATCCTGTTAAAAATTAGTCATTAGGTAAACAGGTGGTGTAGCTTGCTTCATGGGTGGGGTACTCTGCTGAGTAGCACAAAATTCTACTAGGCCCAAAAGGATTTCCTGGGCTAGATGCCGTTAAAAAATAGTACTTAGATAAACAGGCGGTGTAGCTTGCTTCATGGGTGGGGTACTCTGCTGAGTAGCACAAAATTCTACTAGGCCCAAAAGGATTTCCTGGGCTAGATGCTGTTAAAAAATAGTACTTGGGTAAACAGGCGGTGTAGCTTGCTTCATGGGTGGGGTACTCTGCTGAGTAGCACCAAATTCTACTAGGCCCAAAAGGATTTCCTGGGCTAGATCCTGTTAAAAATTAGTCATTAGGTAAACAGCTGGTGTAGCTTGCTTCATGGGTGGGGTACTCTGCTGAGTAGCACAAAATTCTACTAGGCCCAAAAGGATTTCCTGGGCTAGATGCCGTTAAAAAATAGTACTTAGATAAACAGGCAGTGTAGCTTGCTTCATGGGTGGGGTACTCTGCTGAGTAGCACCAAATTCTACTAGGCCCAAAAGGATTTCCTGGGCTAGATCCTGTTAAAAATTAGTCATTAGGTAAACAGGTGGTGTAGCTTGCTTCATGGGTGGGGTACTCTGCTGAGTAGCACAAAATTCTACTAGGCCCAAAAGGATTTCCTGGGCTAGATGCCGTTAAAAAATAGTACTTAGATAAACAGGCGGTGTAGCTTGCTTCATGGGTGGGGTACTCTGCTGAGTATCACAAAATTCTACTAGGTCCAAAAGGATTTCCTGGGCTAGATGCAGTTAAAAATTAGTAGTTAGATAAACAGGCGGTGTAGCTTGCTTCATGGGTGGGGTACTCTGCTGAGTAGCACAAAATTCTACTAGGCCCAAAAGGATTTCCTGGGCTAGCTGCCGTTAAAAAATAGTACTTGGGTAAACAGGCGGTGTAGCTTGCTTCATGGGTGGGGTACTCTGCTGAGTAGCACCAAATTCTACTAGGCCCAAAAGGATTTCCTGGGCTAGATCCTGTTAAAAATTAGTCATTAGGTAAACAGGAGGTGTAGCTTGCTTCATGGGTGGGGAACTCTGCTGAGTAGCACACAATTCTACTAGGCCCAAAAGGATTTCCTGGGCTAGATGCAGTTAAAAAGTAGTACTTAGATAAACAGGTGGTGTAGCTTGCTTCATGGGTGGGCTACTCTGCTGACTAGCAGACACTGAAGCTTTGGAGCAGACCTCTGAATCCCAGGCCATAGTATGAGTAAACAACTCTGCAGATGACCCCACCCACCTGGAATTGACGATGGCAACGTCATGTAAAACACAGCAAGGGGACTCGAAAAAGAGTCTCCATTTTTTCCAAAAAATGGGCCACAGACACCATTTAAGTAGCATCAATTTCGTCAGAGTTTCTTAAAACGGTTGGTGAAGTGATTTTAAAAATCATCACGCTTTTAGTCTCCCCAGGATGACACAGGGGTAGAAAAGTCCTTGCGGAGCCAGGATTTGTTCATCTTGATAGTTAGTCTGTCTACATTGTCACTGGACAGCCGCGTGTGCTTATCTGTCAGCACACCACCAGCAGCGCTGAACACACGTTCAGAGAGAACGCTGGCTGCGGGGCACGACAAGATCTCCAAGGCGTGACTGGTGAGCTCAGGCCATTTTTACAGATTGGAAGCCCAAAATGAGCTAGGGTCCAGTTCCACAGTCATGGCATCGATGTTAACTTGGAGATACTCCTGTACCATCCTCTCTAGGCGTTGGCTATGCTTCAGACTTCTTGTCTCCTGTGGCTTTGCAAAGGATGGTCTAAAAAAATCTTGAAACGATTGAAAAAATTGCTGTTACCACCAGATACGATGTTACTGTTACGGTTTGAGTGATGACTCGATAGTCCCACGGTTGGCAAGTTAGAACTCAGAGATTCACTATGTGTACCACTGGTGTTTTGTGGAAAAGCAGATGTTAGATTCTGTAACAGTCTCTGCTGCTACTCCTGCATGTGTGAATCCCTTTCTATGGCAGGAATTATTTCGCCAAATTTGCTTTTGTACCGGGGATCTAAGAGTGTGGCAACCCAGTAGTCGGCATTACTTCGCATTCTGACAATCCGAGGGTCATGTTGCAGGTAGTGCAGCAAGAAGGCACTCATGTGTCTTACGCATCCAGGAGGACCAAGTCCTTGTTGTCTTGGTGGCAGCGAGGTGAGAATCATGCTTCCTTCATCTGCCCTCTCCCCCCAATCTCGCACAACGGAAATTTGATCAAGGTCTCCCTCATCTGATGAGTCTCCATGCCCAGCGCCAGTTCGTCCTCCACTTCTTCCTTGCCTCCTGCACCTTCCTCAACAGTTTGGCTGCTACCATGCGCCCTAGGTAAATCCTCTCCCCTAGCCTCCAATGCCAGCCGCCTTGGTGCTGTCGACCGTCTGGACCTTGGAGATATTATCCCTTCCTCATACGACTCCTCCTGTTCCTCCTCCTCCTCCTCTTGTTCCACCACCTGACTCTGAATACTTTTTAAGGTGTGCTCCAGCATGTAAATCACCGGAATAGTCATGCTGATAATGGCATCGTCAGCACTAAACATCTTCGTCGCTATTTCAAAACTGTGCAGAAGGGTGCATAGGTCTCTGATTTGAGACCACTCCTGCAGCGTGATTTGCCCCACCTTTGGATCTTGCTGGCCCAGGCTATATGTCATAACGTATTGCACCAGGGCTCGTTGGTGCTGCCACAGTCGCTGCAACATGTGCAGAGTTGAATTCCACCGTGTGGGCACATCGCATTTCAGCCGGTGAACTGGCAGGCCCAATGACTTCTGTAGAGATGTAAGTCGTTGAGCTGCAGCATGCAAATGGCGGAAGTGAGCACACAGCGACCGTGCCCTCTACAGAAGCCCATCTAGTCCGGGATAGTTGGATAAAAATTGCTGGACAACCAGGTTCAAAACGTGAGCCATACAAGGCACGTGTGTAACATTGCCCCGGTGATGGGCCGCACCCAGGTTTGCAGCATTGTCGCTGCAGGTTGAGTGGAGACAATTGATGGAACTCGGTCTCCAGAGCTGACCACAACTCCTCAGCTGTGTGACTCACATTTCCCAGACATTTCAATGTAAACACCGTCTGATGCCGTTGAGCCCTGGTGGCAGCATAGTAAGGAGGTGTGCAGGATTCCTTCTGCACAGTTAGAACGTGGGTGGCATTACCAGACAGGCTTTGGGTGCAGGTGGAGGACCTAGAGGAGGTTGAGGAGGCAGAAGCAGTGGAGGAACTTCCAGATACAGAGGATCGATGATCAACTCGTGGGGACGGCAAGACTTGGACAGCAGCCCCTTCTCCTGATGTCACCATAGTTACCCAGTGCCCAGTCACCGACATGTAACGCCCCTGTCCATGTCTACTCGTCCAAGTGTCTGTGGTGAAATACACCCTCTCACAGACAGAGTTTCTCAAGGAAGCGGTGATGTTGTGTGCGACATGCTGGTGTAGCGCAGGCACAGCTTTCTTTGAGAAGTAGTGGTGACTGGGCATCTGGTACTGGGGCACTGCGACGGACATAAGGTCTTGAAAATCCTCTGTGTCCACCAGGCGGAAAGGCAGCATTTCTGTAGCCAACAGCTTGCAGATGGAGAAATTCAACCTCTTAGCTTTGTCATGGCTAGGAGGAAATGGTCTTTTACTTGTCCACATCTGAGGGACTGAGGGCTGGCTGCCGTGCTTAGACGGAGTTGAGTAGGGTGTCCCCGGCAAACTCCTGGTCTGTTAGGAAGGTGCAGGCGGAGATGTTATGTTGCCTTGATCAAAATGTGTTGTCGATGTCGGAGAGCGCTCAACACCAGCAGGTGTTTCCACTTGCAAATGTCCTAATGAGCTACCATTCACACTGGCTGTTGCGGGTAAAGAGGTGGAAGGTCTGCGTCCAAAATCATGTCCGACTGCTGTCCCCACAGTCACAGAGGATGAAGAGGACGCGGATGCACTTGATGGGGCAGATGGTGGTTGACCCGGCCCACTAGGCCGTATTGTAGCACAGTGAGCTTCCCACTGCAACTTGTGCCTCATATCCATGTGACGGTTCATGCATGAAGTACTCAAACTAGTAATTTTTTGGCCTCTACTGAGATTTTGGGGACAAATCTTACAGACAACATGTGTTGGGTCATCCTTTGCGATCTCAAAAAATGCCCAGGCTATGCAAGGCTTAGAGCCCGTGCGACCTGAAGAGCCACCACGACTTCTGCTCAGAGGCATAGTTGGGGTTGAGGATGCAGTTGTTGACATGCTTCCAGTACTCCGTCTCTGTCCAGGAAGGCGCAACCTAACCTCGTCATCAGACTCATCACTAGCATCCTCCTCCACCTCCTCTGCTGACCTCATGGACTGGCGACTGTGGGTTGACAGTAAGTGGGGTCTCCAACCTCATCATTATCATCATCTTGTGTGTTCTCACACCCGTCATGCTCAGAGCCAACCTCTTCCTGCGCTGACCGAAAAGTCAAGTTTTCATTCCAATCAGGTATCTCAGTCTCATCATCATCTTCCTCATTGTCTCCACCAAAAGGAGTTACAGTTTGGGAACGAGGGTCTACATTATGCTCAGAACCTTCTTCGTCTGTGCCTGGATCCGACTCACAAAGATTCTGGGCATCAGTGCAGATCATTTCCTCGTCTGGATTCACAGAAGCTCTGGAGCAGACCTCTGATTCCCAGGCTATAGTATGCGTAAATAGCTCTACAGACTCAACCATGTGTGTTACCCCATGCTCAGACGGGCGGCTGGAGACTAGCTGTGAGGAAGCAAGTGCGATTGGGGTGACAACTCAGAGGACTGGAGTAGTTGTGATGTTGAAGTTGAGGTGGAGGAGAGTCTACTTGAACGAGCACTTGATATCCGTTCAAGCACCTGCTGTTTTTGTGCCTCATCTGGAATTTGTAGCGATGGTCGTAATAAAGGGATCATATCAGATTGTCCACGAAAAGAAGGAGACATCTTACTTTGGCTGGAAGATGGGCTTTCTTCTGCAGATTTTACTGTTGCTTTACCACCTACCCCACGGACACAACCTTTTTTTCCCCCTTTCCAACACGCCTATTCCCCAGCAGCAGGCCTTTAGCCACTCATTTTGGTTCTTAACAAATTGGCAACTCTGTATCTGTAGTTGTTGGCACAAAAAACGATGGATGAAAACCCAGCAGAGCTGAGCGGCCAAACTGTGGTACTAGGCCCAAAAGGATTTACTTGGTTAGATGCAGTAAAAATTTAGATACACAGGCGGTGTAGCTAGCTTCACAGGCGGGCTACTCAGATGACTACCAGACAATGCTACTAGCCCAAAAGGATTGGCTGAGCTAGATTACACCAAATGCTGTGACAAACACTTGCACAGCACTGGCACAGACCTGCCTGGCTAAAAAAGTGCTATGAACTGCTGTAACCTACCCTGAAAAGGGCTGATATTACAACTAGTCCCGACTCCCTAAACCTATCTCTCAGAAAATTCGCTCGCAAAAAAGACTCTGACTGTATAGCGCCCACAGCAGCAGCGTTGCCAGCTAACACTAAGCTGCAGCAGTGAGGAAATGGTGGCGATGGGGAAAATGGCTGGTTCTTATAGGGCAAGAAGTGACATGTGACATACACAGCCAATGACACATGCCCTTGCTTGTGTGCAGCACATGCACATTGCTGTGTATGTGCACTGCTGATAGGCTGAGAGACTGCACCGCCCCACTGTAAATGCGGGAAAGAAAAAAAAAAAAAAAAAAAGGAGATCGGCATTATTTCAGCACAGATCTATCCACCACCCACTATATACTGAAGCAGTCTAACACTGTTTAACATTGTTAATAATGTGCAAATCAAGTTAGGCTTTTGGTGTACGAACAGTTATCGAACAGAAACTCGAACAGCCGAATTTTAAGCAAATTGTTCGAGTTCGACGAACACCGCCCAAACCAGCTCGAATTTGAATTGGTGAACAGTTCGACTCGAACACCGCTCATCTCTCGTCTGTACACAGTGAATGCACCAGCAGAATAGTGAGTGCAGCTCTGGAGTATAATACAGGATGTAACTCAGGATCAGTAATGTAATGTATGTACACAGTGACTGCACCAGCAGAATAGTGAGTGCAGCTCTGGGGTATAATACAGGATGTAACTCAGGATCAGTAATGTAATGTATGTACACAGTGACTGCACCAGCAGAATAGTGAGTGCAGCTCTGGAGTATAATACAGGATGTAACTCAGGATCAGTAATGTATGTACACAGTGACTGCACCAGCAGAATAGTGAGTGCAGCTCTGGGGTATAATACAGGATGTAACTCAGGATCAGTAATGTAATGTATATACACAGTGACTGCACCAGCAGAATAGTGAGTGCAGCTCTGGAGTATAATACAGGATGTAACTCAGGATCAGTAATGTAATGTATGTACCCAGTGACTACACCAGCAGAATAGTGAGTGCAGCTCTGGGGTATAATACAGGATGTAACTCAGGATCAGTAATGTATGTATGTACACAGTGACTGCACCAGCAGAATAGTGAGTGCAGCTCTGGGGTATAATACAGGATGTAACTCAGGATCAGTAATGTATGTACACAGTAACTGCACCAGCAGAATAGTGAGTGCAGCTCTGGAGTATCATACTGGGTTGTCACTTTACATAGTAAAGTATAGATGAATTTGCACATAGTTAAGACCAAAATGTTGCTTGCTAGAACCATAGCCGTCAAATTTATTTTTTTATTAAAGCCCCCCCAGCCAAAAAAACAAAAAAAAAAAAAAAAAACAAAAGTTGCTTTTCCAAAAAAAAAAAAAAAGTTTATTTAGAATTCTGTCAAATTGCTTCTGCTCTAGTAACTTTATACAGAAATATATATAAGCTTTAGTTTACAAGGCACTTTAGATATAAAATACACCTTTCTTAAAAACAAAAAAGGGGGGGGGGAATACAATATTCAGTAAAATATTTTGCAGTAAAAATAGCTGCTACATTAAATTCCTCTACACCAATGAAAAGGCGGCAGGAACATTAAAAAAACACAGAATTCAAATAATGTAAAATCAGATGATGTCAAAACAACTAAAAGGAGCAAAAGCAATATATACAGTATACAAGAATGGGGAACACTACAGTAATAATGCAATTAATCTTAAATGGGTAAAATTGCAAAATGCTTGTAAAAAACAAACAAACCAAAAAGCGCAACTTTGCTATAAATTTTCCAGTCTTTTACGAGAACTGAATAATTTTTTTTATAGTTTACAACTTGTTGCTCATGTGAACGTCTATCAGCAGCAGCTGGTCTCTTCAGGCAAGAAGGGCAGTGCTTACAAGCTCTATGCGCTTACAAGCTGATTTTTTTTATAGAGCTTGTAAGCACTGCGCCAAAGAGCTTCAGTGCCTCCTCGGCTTGCATTATCGGAGAGTGTGGGCCACTTTTTTGCAACTTTTACAAACTGAGCATGTTCTCTACAATAAGTACGTACGGCCATTCTGCAAGCCGAAAAAAAACTTCCTGAGATTTGTAAGAAAGCAATGGCAAGACTAGCCTGTGGACCACTTGTTGTACTCTTATGTTACTATTGGAATGGCAAAAAAATAAAAATAAAAATGTGCAGTTTCACAAAGCTTATATAGTCAGGAGAGGGTTACAGGGAAATGAGGTGGGGGAATAATAATAATAATAAATGAGGAGGCGCATTCTATGTGCCATAAAAAAAATTATATCTGAAATAATAAAAAATATATATATACATCCCTTGTGGAACAAATAATTATGCAAATATTACAATCCACGATAAAATTATTTACATGCGCTTGAAATGGTATGAGAAAAATAAAAAATAAAAATATCACAACCACATATTAAAAACATAAGACTCATGGACTCAGGCAGCATGAAATAATAAAGTGCAGTCTGAGACGGATTAGCAATTTACAAAGATTTTTTTTTTTTAAAAAATGAGAAATTAAAAAATGAGATATGCTGTAATTGTCTCCTTAAATCTAGTTGACTGAAGAAGATTTGAGTCCGACTTTTTTCCCCCTCAGTGTTAAAACAGGATTTTAAACACAAAAAAAATAAAAGTTTATCATCTGGTGCAATGTTCTTCAGAGCTGGACCCCTTAAGTGTCATCTGTTGCACCAAGTCAAGAAAGTACAACACAAAAACCACTTCCTAGAAAGGTCTCGAAACGCGTTGCCCTTCAGACTCCTCCATAATTTCGGCCTTCTTCAAAACAGTCCAATAAGGACCAAAACATTCCAGGGTTCTGTCTTCTGTTCCCCACCCTTCCCGAAATCCCATTATATTCACAGTACAGTTATGTGCTTCAGGTGTAGCATCTTCCTGGATTCATTCATCAGTGTCAGGCTGGACGCCGAGCATAGCATGCAGTTCCTCCGCCGTGTACCCCAACAAATTGTGGAGGTCGCACACAAATCGGTACACATAACGTTTTCCTGACGTCTTGTGAATAATGTTCTTATCATAATAGTATCTCAGTCCTCTACTTAGCTTCTCGTAGTTCATTTTAGGTTTGTTTTTCCTTTTTCCCCAGCGACGAGCGACCTGAAAATAAAAATATATATACACGTTACTATGGATTTTTTAAAGAACAAAAAGACTAACTTTGATTTCTCGTAGTACCCGTTGCTTCTGAAATTACATATATTGATTGTGGCAGAATTCACATTCATAGTGTCAGAGAATCAGGGCTGTGGAGTCGGAGTTGTGGAGTCGGGAGTCCATTTTGGTTGAGTCAGAGTCATGGAAATTGAGGAGTCGGAGGTTTGGCTTAGACTCCACAGCCTTGGTCAGAATATTGGGCGATTTGTCCAAGATGAGATAATTGGATGGATGTCATTGATAGGAATAACTACAATAGGATATTTTTTTCTTCTCAGTCTAACTCCCCCCCACCCACCGACGAAATTAGGAATTAACCAGCCTATGAAAAGCTAAACATTAGTAGAGAGTTATTATACTACAGCAATAAGTCTACTGATCCAATATCTAAAATTGGACGATAATGGCAAAACTTACTTAATGCACTGTCTAAGTCCCAACCACCATTGATTTATTATAACTGCTTTATTTTGAGGCTTGAGAAAGACCAGATATGGCGGAAACATGGCCTTGACTTCCTTGACTTTATTGTGATATTATGGAATAAAGACCTAACTTTTTAAAGGACTATCCTCTAGCGACTTGGGATTCTTGGATGCGATTATGACAAAACTGACAGAAGACTAACCTCATCTGGGTCAGTGAGCTTGAATTCCCATCCGTCTCCGGTCCAGCTGATAAAGGGCTGACACGATTTGTCAGTCAATAATTCCAACAAGAACTGCCAAAGCTGAATTGGTCCACTCCCTATAAAATAAATAAGATTAAAAATTCAAACTTGTGTAAAAATAAGATGAAAGAACGCATTGTGTACACCACGCGTGAGCCTTCCATCAGAGGTTTATAAGTTGGGAAATTTCCTAATTTTGTGTCGGAAGGCTACCAGTCAACAAGGGATGCCAACAGTACACACTTTTGTTGGCCAATTGGAGACCTATGGATAAGTTGAGTAATTGGTCACGAGCTTTCCCAACAAATATAAAGCTCTGAAGGACAGGAAGGGTTGGAATAAGCAAAAATACGTGAGACTATAATTACTATTCGTACAAAGAATCAACTTTTCTTATTTGATCTTCTATCGTAAGTTTGTACAAAATATACTCCATTATCTTACCAGTGAAACCAGCTAGAATAGCGGCTGGGATAACTGGTTTTCCCTGTTCCACTGGATCGTTTCGGTCTTGAACATAGTCTTTAAAGGACATAGACGGTTTGTTTAAACATAGCGACTGGCTGGCGTCTTCCTCGAAACTTTCATAGGATGGAACGCGTTGCATGTCTACTAGGGAGGACTGGCTTGTCCATGACTGTAGCATCGAATCTGAGCCTTCAAAGCTTTCTGTGCCACTGTCTACAGAGTCCCTGTCCATGGATTTTACTAGAGATAATAAAAAAATATATATATTAATATATAATCAAAAAAAAAAAATGGGGTGGAAGTGACAAGATATATATGCAAATCTTATCTTTATGAATACTTACCAGAAGTTAGAGAGCTCAGCAGAACATTCATATTACTTTGACCATAGTCGTGGCTCAGAGAGGAGTAATTATTTCCCATGGATTTCATGCATGAATAGTTCTGAAACTCTTGCTTCACTGGTAAGAGACTTGGGACCTGAGTTACCCGAGTCACTGGACAAAGGTCGTTATACATTTCTGTTTTCGGGTAACCGTGCACTTGAGATACACAATGCAAAGGCTCCATATTGAATCCTAATCAAGACAAAATTATGATATACGTCAATAAAAAAAGTCAAATGAAAAGCACAATTCCATGAAGAAAAAAAAAGCGTAATAGGCTGAATTCTTGCTCTACCTCAATTTAGTTTGGAGAGATTGGGCTATAGCGGAGATCAATAAGATGACACTCGGACCATTGAAAGGGCTCAATAACGTGTACTGCTATGGTGCCATCAAACCTTCACTCAAAGATAAAATGAAGGGCAATGTCCAAATACCCAACTGATATCAATCTGGTGGAGCACAGGAGTCATTAGGTGTCAGTGAACCCTCCTCAAGCACAAATTTACGCAAGGTCATCCTGGTTGGGTTGTTCGATCAGCAAAAGTCCAGTTGTAAGGACCTTCTATTTGTGTCATCAATAGAAAAATAGCTATGGGCAGCCGCCTCAACATTAAAAACAGGTGACCATATATTCACTAATAATAAAATTTTAAAAGAATTGGATGGAAAGCCAGCTAGAAGTCTAGTTGACTGATTCATCTCTCCAACAGTGCTACTAACCAACAATCTGCGATTTTTGGCACGAGTCATTTGAGATTTTTACTTTTAGGTTATTTTTAATATATACATTTTACAAGAATAAAATGATTATTACTACAGTTTTTAAGATTCCAAGCACAAGGAACGTTACTTACTTAACGAGTCGTTGCTTATCCATTGGGAGCTGGTGTGGTGGCTGGAGCTGTCAATATATTGATCCTGAACCTTTTCTTGTTCTAAGAGTAAAAAAAAACAAAACATGATTTATAGACCCGGAGATTCCTATTCAAACCATTACATTATCCCAGCACATCTACACAGAATTGGATAGGCATCCACGAGTTAGAGATCTGCAATTAGAAAATGCTTTCCATAGCTCAGGAACATTTCCATGCCGTTCCCAGAAGACCCATCATTGCATTCATACATCTGGCCTGCTAATTACCTTTCATCATTTGTTCCAGATGCTCCCAGAGAATGTCACCAACAAAGTCCGGGGCCAGCTCTAAAAATCGTTCTTTTCCTAGGTTGCATAAATCTTGTCCGGTCATAATAAATTTCTGAAAATTCAAGTTTTCCAAGGAAAATTCAGTGACTGCCCATGAGAGCCACTGGCACACTTGAGTCTGATTCCACAACCACGGATCTAGACAGAAGAAGGAAGTACAAAACATTAAAGCGGGTGTCTAACTTGAAAAGAAAAAACACATTTTCAAATACCCAATTAGACAATTTTAAGGGTGGGTCTCCACTTGGGTAACTAGAGTAAGACTCTTCGTAGCCAGCATGACCAGTGATTACATACATAAGCTATTCATTATAAAAAGCTAAAGGTGTAATACTCCATTTCCCCTGCGGAGGCACTGCAGGGAAATTGAACACTTGTTGCCAGGTTCCCACACAGGTCAAGGTGATCGATGCGGATCCAGCAGCAAAACAAGTTATCAGATTACTAAGTAAATCTTAAAAAAATAAATAAAAATACTGGTTGCGTTAGGTGCTTCGTACTAATACTAAAATACTTAATATATTGCTCTATTGTCAATGGTTCTGTTAATAAAAGTTAATGTTTACAGATCTAGTCTGGTGAAATCGCACAAAGCGTGCTCTCTGAAAAATGTGAAGCGATGACTAAGAGTTGGGCAGAGAAGTCGAGGATCTGAAAATGTTTGGATGTTGTGCAACGGCAGCGTACATCATTCCTCTGGAAATTCCTGTGATGTTGTCCCCCCCCCCGTGACGTATGCAGGACCAGATACCAATGAGATCACTTGTCAAAAAGGAGCCCAAAATTGGAAATATTTGAGAAAGAAGGAGTAACATCAAGATTTAGGAGGAGAGTTGTGAACAAGTGTTGCCAATGTAGAGAATTAATTCTTAGAATGATATTAGGGCTGAAGGGGATTTTCCACAAGAAAAAAAATAATCTGATTAATAATGCCAGCTGTTGGTTGGGAGAGAACCGAATTATCAGAAAAGAGAGGGGGAAAAATAAACAAGTTAAAAATGTCCTTTTGATTGCTACTTACTGTTGGGAATACAGAGCCGCCGCTGTTCCTTTGTAAACCCGTTGAAGGTTGCCTTCAATGCCTGACTCATTACGGCCTTGCTGCATGGGGTCAAGAGAGGCAATTCGCAGCTTCCGGAATCTGAAAGTAGTATTAATATTTTCTGTAAGATCGAGAGCCA
Source organism: Ranitomeya imitator (assembly GCF_032444005.1). Lineage (NCBI taxonomy): Eukaryota > Metazoa > Chordata > Amphibia > Anura > Dendrobatidae > Ranitomeya > Ranitomeya imitator. The sequence goes on from NC_091284.1 coordinate 34,279,342, forward strand.
AGATCTTAAGTCAGCCATACACACACACAGGAGAAAGAGCTGCCTGTCCACAGGTCAGTCTCCAAACTAGAAAAAGACTAGAACGACCCTTCAGTGTCCGATTCAGTGCTCCATAGCAGCTGGACCACGTCATAGTTCACTTCTATGCCGACAATCTTTAGCCAGCCACTCTTTTCCCCTACGTTGTCTTAAGGGTCTCGTAAGCAGAACAGGCATCTAGGATGCAAGCCTAAAGTTTGCTGACGGAGAAGTGAACAGTGCCCTGGTCCGGCCGCTACGGAGAACCAGAGTAGATGTCGAACTATGGTAGTATTAATTTTTTTGCTCCTCTCCACCTGATACAGAATTACTTGGGTCAACTGAAAAATATTTAGAATTGAGAGGTCCTCAGTGGTTGATACCTTTTAATGGCTAACTGAAAAGATGGTAAGAAATTGCAAGCTTTCGAGACTACACAGGTCAACCACTGAGGACTCTCAATTCTAAATATTTTTCTACCTACTGGCTAACACGGTACCAAGATATATATCTTACTTGGGTCAACAGCTTTCATGGCTCATCATCTTAAAAAAAAAAAAAATATATATAGATTGGAAGAAGAAATTACATCTCCTGGGGGAGTCTGAAAGCCCCATAGAACTTAGATGGGGTTTTTAGCCACAGAAGATACATCCCACAAACATTTAAAGAGGTTGTGTTCTACTTTATCATTGAAGACCTATCCCTAAGATTGTCGTCGAGGATGCCGGGTGTTGGACCCTGAACATTCAGCTGTTCTAGGTCGGCGGCCTGAACTGCTCAATAGGAGGAAGATGTGCAGCACCCTGCCGCATCCACCATCAGAAGATGGAGCAGCTCCAGCCACCAACACCAGAACACCAGACCCCGACCGATCAGACATTGATGACCGATTCTAAGGATAGGTCAACAATGATAAAGTAGTGGACAATCTCGTTAAAGCTGCACAGAGTACAGGCCCTAATTTACCACTTTGGGAGAGGGACAAAAATAAAAAAAAAAACGTATATATATTTTTTTATCAGCCCCTTATAGGAATCAATCTGAGCCCCTGTATCTATCAAAAAGGACCATATGTTGCATGGGATGTTCCAGTCTTGGATAGTTCGAGGGCGTTTTGGAGAGTTGTTGTTCCATCTAGATTGAACATTGGTTTCCCAATGGAGCATAGCAGCAACTGTTTCTCTAAGAAAAATGCAACATAATATAAGGGGAAAGGTTTACATGTCTTATCATGAGATAAGGAGTCCAAGCCTGTAGGCACGGCCTGCTCTTCTTCGTAAGCATCGTACACGGAGTACAATCCAGTGAATATTGATGCCGACAGGTTTACGTTGTCAAATGCCAGCTGCCGCTGTGAACAGGCAAAAAGAAGGATCTTAATACAGGGGACTTACAAGTGCAAAGATGAAAACATAAAATGATAATCTATGACTTTACTGTACATCTTCCATACAGCTCAGGAGATCAGGATTGAGGGTAATCAGCAGAAATAGAACTGGAACAGAGGTGGCATGATATGGACAGTACATGGACCACATAGAATTAAGTGGCTCTTATTCTGAACAATACATTTCCTAGAAGTTCACAATTTTGATGGTCTTTTTTGTAAAAAAAACAAACACTCTGGTCAGATAGGGTCTGCAAGTAGAAAACGGAATATGTAATATGCCTTGGTTGCACACTTTTAAGCTCTTGGTATTCTGCATTTTAAAGTTGACCGTACCCATTAGACAAAGTGAAATGTGGACCATCTCATGTGTTGGAGGGGAGGGGAATCTATTGACTATGGCAAGGCATACTACTGCAAGTTTTTTTTTTTTTGAAGGGGGGGGGGGGGGAGGGAGATAAAGATCAGACAGTTGGATGTTGACTGGTTGATAAGTCTTCTCTGGGGGGAGATTACTTGCTCCCAGAGGTGTCTGGTAGCAGCTTAACTTCCTTCTTCCATCAGGAACACAAGCATGATTAGCCAAGTGGACATGTGTATCAGGGTCAGGAAAGTTATATGGCCAGCCAGCTACAGACTGAGGCTGAAATTCGGCACTGGCATGTGAAATCACACAGGCCCATGTTGTCCCCATCCCCATGAACCAGATGCGATATATTACTAATATTACCCTGGAGGGAGGAAAGGAAGATTGTCTACAAGACCAATAATTCTAATGATACCCGTGGCCTGCTAGGGTAAGTGACGGAGTCAGCAAGTTTGTGCTCCATCACAACTCTTAACAGTATGGGTGTCTTGAGAATACGGATTCTGTTAACGTAGCAGACAAGGCGGCCCATGACCAGACAGGCCCTTCTGGCATTTGCCAGAATTGCCAGATGGCCAGTCCAGCCCTGTGGCCAGCCATGGACATTCGAAAACCGGGAGTAGAGTGGATATAAAAGAACAATATGTAAAAAGGAGGAGATGTAGTAACACTACCAGGAACACTTGTTGACATGTGAGATACATATACTGGCAGCCATATTGGTAATCACAAAAATTCCTTCTTAAAACATGGATGTTAAGTATCCTTTAAAATCGGAAATATAAAAAAAAAAAAAAAGTTTAAATAAAGCCTATAACCAGATTATTCCCATGCACCAGGGACACAATGTGGTCACAGAACTCTGTCATTAAACAGAGAGATTTCGAGCTGGCAGTAATCGGCGCACTAATAAGCAGTGTCTTGTATAAAAATAATACGGCACACGGCGCGCCTCCCGTACTTATAATTATGTCCTCCTGACAACCGCTCGGCAGGAACCGGCTCTGTGTCACCTGAGCATGCATTCCTATGCTCCCACACTTCACACGAACAAGGCTCTATTCATTACAGCTACACGAGCGCTAAAAATAAAAACCTTTTAATCACATTATTATAGTCATTAGCTGCAGAGGAGAAGATGGAACACGCCTAGAGAAATCTGCTGCGTAGTCAACAATCAGGAGAGGGCGAGAGGCGCGTGAGACCGGCTGGACCACGTCTTCACGCTTGTTAACAAAAGAGGATTCCCAGAGTAGTTAAGCTTTCTCCGACTGACTTATCGATTTCAGTGGCAGTGGTGTAATTGCCTCATCTGCTCTGCGGAGGCGCTGCAGGGAAACTCAACACTTCCTACAGATGATTGCTGCTGGTTCTAACAACCATGTTGCCCTCAAGATAAAACAATTCTATGTAAACCTCGATAGGACTCAGTTTTCTTTAAAAAAAAAAGAAAAATCTTTAATTTTAACATATGATTGAAAGATACCAAAGCCTTAAAATGGCGATCAGGTTTATAAAAACCCATTAGGGCAGTCAACCCAATACATTATTCAGAGGAAAGCAACAATGGAGAGCGCCTCATTCTCTGAAGGACCTAGTCTTCTATTGATTTGCGTAATGCTTAATTTCCCCAGTGGTGGCGCTGCCGGGAAACAAAACACTTTTACTGTACATTACTGCTAATTAAAGGGTGATGGGGGAGGATTCTCCAAAAAAAGAAGACATCCTTTGCAGTGAGCTTATAGGAAAAAAATTGCAAAAAAAAATTCTGTATTTCTCCGATTATTGCTTGTCAAAAAAGGAAAACTGCAAAATGTTCACTCTGATCAACCTTTTAAAAATAAAAAAAAATTATAATATATATTATTAGTTTTTATTGCATTTTTGAAAAAAAAAAAAATTTGTGTATGCCTCAAACAGGTTGGGCTGCAGGAGACGTGACTCATACCTTGCAGTGTAAGAACTGGGTGGGGATGACTACTATACTGTGTGCAAATATGCGGCCTGTGGAACAGATAAGACCAGCCCCACCTGAGGGGACATAGTCAAATGGTGGCCTGAAATTCCGGAATTTAGCAAACAAATACCAGACCACACAAAGCCCTTTGTGTGACGTGAAATACTAAACAGCGAATATGACCTGCAAGACGGCATTTAGTCACATGCGGCCTCAGCAGGCGACTATTGAGGTTTTTTCTTTTTTTTTTTTTTAAAGATGGGTTAGGCCCATAAAAATGCAGTTTCAGAACTATTCTCTCATTTTTTTTGGTGTTACAGAAACTTGGTAAAATAGGCATACAACTTGGTAAATAGGCATACAACTTGGTAAATAGGTTTCAGGCCTAAATTTAACTTCAAAGAAACATTTTTTTCCCCATCGTATGCCGAAACTGACCAGAATGGACCTTACCTTCAGTATTCCCCGATGCATGTTGTAAACTGGCGCCACCTGATCCATGTTTCGGATTTCAAACTCAGTCATCGGATCTGTAGATGAAGAGAAAACACACTGTAAAATTTGTTTTTTTGTGTTTATTTTTTTTTCCTTCCCATTTTGTCTTACCACTATGGAGTCTGCCAACCTAAACTGCATTTATTAGAAAGCAGAAAAGAAAAAAAAAGGAAAGTGCACTGGAGGTGACAGCTGTGAGCGCAGGGCAGGCGCTGACATGACTCACTCTATTCCAAGGGAGACTAAGGCGCCCGAGGTGTTGAGATTGATGTCACACATAGGGAGGGACCCGGCGAAAATCTCACCCCTTCTACACAAACCACCACCGGCTGGGTTTCATTCACATTTCTTCTGGACAATGGGAGGATTTTTCTTAAAAACAGGTTTTTTTTGTTTTGTTTCAATTAAATACACAAAATAAAAAAAAAGTCTAAACTTTCATTGGAGTAACGTACATGTTTCGATAATATGCCAACGCAAAATTGGATCCCTACGCACCTCACTTTTTGGATTAGATGATCGACTCGCCTTTACCCCATAAACACCAAGAGTGGCTCAACAGCTGATGCAAAACTACAGCCCCCCATCATTAACCCGACAGCCTGTGGTTTGAAGTTTTAGTTTTTGCGTCACATTTTGTAGACAGACGTCCTTTGAACTATTGGCAGGTTCCGATAATATGCCAACGCAAAATTGGATCCCTACGCACCTCACTTTTTGGATTAGGTGATCGACTCGCCTTTACCCCATATTTCCACCCCTATTGTGTTGACTAGAAAAGGGGGTTCATTCATTCTTTCAGGAATACAAGTAGCCCCTTTAAAAGCCAGAGGGATCACTCCAGGGATATAGGTCCCCTCATATGTAAATGAAGATTTACCTAGAAGTCATGGCTGATATTTTGCATCTCCTACAAGCACATATCTATCTATCTATCTATCTATCTATCTCCTGTGCTTCTTTACGTAGCCAACGACTGATTACGTATTTCGGAAGTGTGTTCCCCTGGCGATAGAGGAAGTACATGACTGTGGTTTCTAAATGGACACTAGAACAGAAGAACCGATGCAGGCATAAAACCCAAAATCGATTTTTATTATTTATTTTTAAATTTAATTTGTTATTCGTCACCATCAGAACCTCATCTAGTGCAAATTCAGCTCTGCTGCATGTGAATGCATAGAGCTATAAGAAACGAATCCTTCCAATCGTGTCAGCTCTGAACAGAGAAGCAGTGGAAGACAACACAGGCCTCACGTGCCAGGAAAGCATGTTACTGGCCAGATGACACATGTATGGCGGCTGCCTAGCAACAAACTCATTCAGAATCTCAGGATTCTATTAACCATTCCGAGGGCCGGCCCCACTGTATGGCGGAAAAGCTCTACTTACAGTAATGGGATTAGGCTGGACTGAGCGAGACGCCATCATCCGCACATCCAGAGGGAAGGAGAAGTATGCTTAGATAGGTTTTAGATTAGATTTTATACACTCTACTATTGGATCCACTCTTAAAATTTATCAAAAAGCTCAAGAGCCTTTTCCCCCCCCCAAAAAAAAATTTGGGAGTCTAGAAGCCCCTCAAGGAATAAATGAAACCGGTACCAGCATCAAAATGTCCCACCCTATGTGAAAATGCTGTAAACACTTAAAGGGTTATTCCCAAAACATGGATAGGGGGATAAATTACTGATTAAAGGGATTCTGACAGCTGGGTGGTCCCACAATCCCGGCTCTACAGACACCCGCCATGTACGTAGCAGAGGCAGGAATGGATATACTATTAGAGTAACCTCTGCACAGGGATCTTAGGGGTAAGAGCCTTCCCCTCCCCTCATTCCTCCTAAAGAACAGATGGAACTGTAAATTATGGGGAGCTATCGGTCTGTAAAGGGCCCATATACTGTTATTGCACAAGGGCCCTTTTTTGCCCATGTCCGCCAGTGAATAGAGTTGCACATGCTTGACCTCAGCTCCATTCATTGACTATGGGACTGCTGGAATCTTGTTCATGATTATTGGGTTTCCAAGCAGTCAGACCCCGAGTGATTACCAGGTTTTCCCCACCCATTGGATTGAGGATAAGTTCATATAGTCATATATATTTTTTATACACTTTAAAGTGCTACTACACCTAAATGTTGTCATCTGTAGATCAAATTGGGACTTAAAAAAAAAAAAAAAAAAATTTAAGCCTAGCTGAAGGGGCTGTAGAGGTCAGTGCACCCCAACATATACTAAAGCTTGCGCCAGAAAGTGGTGTAAACTATAGTGCAAATTTATATTAGTTTTTTTTCTGGCAATTTAGTAAAATCGGGCGCATCTTCCATCACCATGCCTTTCATCGAGAGAAACATTTAATAACAAATCGGTGCATTTTACATCTCCCACTTAGGTGCATACAAAAATACAGATCCAAAAAGAAAGTGCGCCCCATAAACAGTGATGTAATGTGACCCGGCAGGGGGCGATTTACACAACAGAGCCCCGAGACTGAACCTGGCACCTTTGTGTACACAGGCCAGACAGCAGGATCATTTCACAACATGTGATCCACACAGATTACCTGCAACACCTCGCCCCATTCATGATCTCAGATTTACAATGAGCACCAGTGCTACAGGGCAGGGCCGCCACCATTGTGAATGGTAGTCAGCAGGTCACAGGCGGACCCGCTTCATTCATCACATGGCACCCAGCCAAAAGCCTCTGAGATACAATTGAGGAAAAAAAAAAAAATTGCTGACCCAGCTTCTTCAAAAACATTAGTCAGCCTAGGGCTTTAACTGGATAAGTGGTGCAATATGGAAAATAAAGGAGAAAAACAAAAAACCACACACACCAAGTCAGGACATCTAGCAGCTTCTTAGCCTTTGAGCACAAAGCAAGGTCCTGTGCCCGGGGCCTGTGTGGACTCCCCAAGTGTTCAGTTCCACGTGCTGCGCTATGGTACCTGTGGTGAGACACAGTATTTTCTTTGTGTGCGTTGTTGGCCCCAAGGGCAAATAGATTTCTCAAAAATATAATTGACGACTCTCTACCAGTAGGTCAGCTTCCCAGGGTCAATTGGCCCGCTTTTTTTTTTAATTATTTTAAAGCAATCATATCTTTATTTTTGTAAGATTATTGAAGTTTTGTCCAAAACCTAATAGAAAAAAAAAATGTGTATATATATATATATATATATATATATATATATATATATATATATATATATATATATATATATATTTTTTTTTTTTTAATCACACAAAAAAATAAATCTGCATGGAGTTGGTATGTTCTCCCTGTGTTTGGGGGGGGTCTCATCATACCATCGAAAGACATACCAACAGGGTATTTAGATTGTGAGCGCCAATGGGGACAGCGATTGCATCTATACAATATGATGGCGCTACCTAAGAAGGTAAAATACCGTAAATAGATTCAGAAAAAACACTTCAAATAGAAGAAGAAGGCGCCTTCACTATTCTCTATGATTCGCGGCCTTGAACGTTCTAATTTCTGATGCAAACTAGAAGTTTCCATTGTGGTTCCACATCTTCACCCAAAGAGCTAAAAAAAAAAAAAAAAGTTTTTCTTGTGGTATTTATTTACAACTCATGAGTTAATCCGGAAACACAGAAGAACCTGCAACATTTTTGTTTTCTTCACACCAAAAGTAAAAAAAAATAAAATAAAAAAATATAATGCACTACACGAGAATTAGAATAAAAAAAAACCAAAAAACAGAACCTCGAATTCATGTAGCCTATAGAATTTCAAATGCATCAGTAATGTTATAAAAAAAATAAAAAAAGAAGTACAGCAAAGGCCTTTGAAACTCTCTCCCCCTTGAAATTAATTTGTCTGGTGACTTCAATGTAAAAGCCAGGCCTGCACTTTAAACACTGGGGGCGGGTTGGCCACATCAAAGCCCACATCTGCAGCTACGAAATTAGATTCTTTTGTCTTTAAAACTACAAAGACTTTGCTATCAAAGTGCAGAACTGAATGTATACAGACAGTATATACCGTATATATATAAATAAAAAGAAGAACAGAAGAGCAGCCCTCCCCTGTCCTCATTCTCCATGACAATGTGACAAATGAGAAAATATCCTCTTTTCGGAAATTAGTCATATTACAAGAGGAGGGGGAGGTTATGTACACAGCAACCAAAACTGAAAGTTCACCTGAAACCCCCCACCCAAATAAAAAAAAGGGGGCTTTGAATTGAAGAAGTGTTGTGGAAACAGTCTGCAGTTTCTATGAACTTTTTTTTTTTTTTTTACTATTTCTATAGTAGGGTCAAGGAGGCAAATGACAACAATCCATGTGCGAGACACGTGTAGAGACATTACTTCTATACCTTCTTAGTTTAGATCCCTCCCAACGTTCTAAAAAATTAATTTAAAGAAAAAAAAAAAAGTAATGATTGGATAGTTACCTATAAGTACAATCGATTATCAACGTTGATATCAAACATAATCGTATCCGACCCCGGAGTCCAAGAAGTCACTTAGAATCTATTAGCTCCCCCGCCCCCTCTTCAAAGGCAAGTTATGATCCTAGCCCCATGATATGAGACTTAGAAATATATATTTTTATTTTTTTAATTCAATTTCAATTCAAAGAAGCTTTTATTGGCAGGAGCAACTAAACATTAATCCTGCCAAATAAGGAGACTGTGGGGATAATGGGTGGGAACTATTGCTGGGGCTAAGGAAGTCCATGGCATATCATGGCTGTCCTTCTTGGAGTATAGTATTTAAAAAAAAAAAAAAATAATTATATATATATATATATATATATATATATATATATATATATATATATATACATACATTCGAATACAATTTTTGAATTTATTTTTACCCCCTTTTGGCTTTTCCAATGCAAAAAAAGGTATATATTGTATCCAAACAACTGTCCACCAGATAAGACTGCTCATGGGGCATGTGCCAACTCCCGGAGCTTATCATCATCTCCAGCTACATTAGTGGCTGAATATTCATCACCATCTAACCGGCAATCATGTAGTAGCCATAAGTAATGACTAATCCATTCATAGTAAAATAAAATACTAATTTAATAAACCGTGTAGGCGTGAGAGGAATTTTTACAAACAGGTAGAACAAGGTGAGTAGATCACTGAGGGCTGACAACACTAAACCCGGTGTAACAGGCCAGATTATACCCCCAGGCCAGACTATACCCGGGGTTAAAGTGGCCTAGGCTAGATTATACCCCGGGTATACTTTGGCCTAGGCCAAACTATACCCCGGGGTATAAAATAGCCTAGGCCAAAGTATACCCCTCCAGGCCAGATTATACCCCCCAGGGTAAGCTGAGGGAAAGCTGCTCATTATTCTAGGTAACAGCTCCCCCTCCCATCGGGCACTGCTCCTTTTCAAGCTCCTCCACCTCTGGTGACGCCAGGGATCTCCCTTTCTAAGCCCCACCCCCTCCCTATAGTCACATGTGACATGAAATCTTCAGCCCTGCTCGGGCCAGCTCGTTGTCTTGGCGCCTTGGATATGCTTGGAAAAGGGCTTTGTATACCTAGGGGGCACTGACGAGCACTGAGGGGTGGGTGGGGAACCCCTTTACTGGTTGCTATGGGATATAGCATGATCACTCTATCCTAGCAACACCTTGGATACGCTTGGAAAAGGGGTTTATCTATCTTGGGGGCACCATTGCAGCACTGCGGGTGGGTGGGGAAACCTTTTACTGGTTGCTATGGGATTTTACATGACCAATTTATCCTAGCAACGCCTTGTATACGCTTGGAAAAGGGGTTAATCTACCTTGGGGGCACTCTCGCAGCACTTAAGGATAGGTGGTTAACCCCTTAGGTGGTTGCTATGGGATTTTACATGACCACTTTATCCTAGCAACGGCTTGTATACGCTTGGAAAAGGGGTTTATCTACCTTGGGGGCACCCTTGCAGCACTGCGGGTGGGTGGGGAAACCTTTTACTGGTTGCTATGGGATTTTACATGATCACTCTATCCTAGCAACGCCTTGAATACGCTTGAAAAAGGGGTTAATCTACCTTGGGGGCACTCTCGCAGCACTTAAGGATAGGTGGTTAACCCCTTAGGTGGTTGCTATGGGATTTTACATGACCACTTTATCCTAGCAACGGCTTGTATACGCTTGGAAAAGGGGTTTATCTACCTTGGGGGCACCCTTGCAGCACTGCGGGTGGGTGGGGAAACCTTTTACTGGTTGCTATGGGATTTTACATGATCACTCTATCCTAGCAACGCCTTGAATACGCTTGAAAAAGGGGTTTATCTACCTTGGGGGCACTCTCGCAGCACTTAAGGATAGGTGGTTAACCCCTTAGGTGGTTGCTATGGGATTTTACATGACCACTTTATCCTAGCAACGGCTTGTATACGCTTGGAAAAGGGGTTTATCTACCTTGGGGGCACCCTTGCAGCACTGCGGGTGGGTGGGGAAACCTTTTACTGGTTGCTATGGGATTTTACATGATCACTCTATCCTAGCAACGCCTTGAATACGCTTGAAAAAGGGGTTTATCTACCTTGGGGGCACTCTCGCAGCACTTAAGGATAGGTGGTTAACCCCTTAGGTGGTTGCTATGGGATTTTACATGACCACTTTATCCTAGCAACGGCTTGTATACGCTTGGAAAAGGGGTTTATCTACCTTGGGGGCACCCTTGCAGCACTGTGGGGAAGCCGGGGAACCCTTTTACTGAGGAAGGAAACAGCACAAAAATTCAAAAGCTGACTTAGGCCATAGTATACCCCCGGGGGATAAACTTTATACCAGGGGGTATAAAATAGTTTTTATAGTATTTCTCTAGGCCATAATGTTATCACTTCACTGTTTTTCTCACCCTATTGCTTATTTGTTGAAAAGTGTGCAGATCTGAACTGACAGTAGATGGCGCTGTCCTGTCAGTGCATAGTTAATGATAACTTGTTTTGTATGTTCTCTATGACACCTCTCTGCTCTCTATGACACCAAATCTTTTCCAATTTTGACAACCATGGAAGATCAATTGTATGACCAGCTTTTGAGATTCTACACTGCAACAGAACAAAGGTACCCTCAGTATACCTACGATCTACCTCCTGAGAAACGTGCAAATGCCAAGTCCCAGTTTAGACAAACAGCAAAGCCATATCGAACCCAAGGAGGAATTGTTTATCATAGGGAAAAGGAGGTTCTTACTAAAAGTCGACTGCCAAATATCCTGAAGGCCTGTCATGACAACCCAATATCTGGGGGCCATTTTGGCAGAGATAAAACTTTAGCCAAAATCTCTGACCGGTTTTACTGGAAGGGAATGAAAAATGACGTTCACCAGTATGTGAAAGCCTGTCAAAAATGTTTTGTTATAAATCCCAAAATCACAAAGGAAGCTCCACCACTCAACAGTATATCAGTGCCTGGAAAAGTATGGAGCTTAGTTGGGATTGATATGATTGGCCCTCTTCAGGAAACATCAAATGGCAACAAATATATAGTTGCTGCCACTGATCATTTCTCCAAATGGACTGAAGCAACAGCTGTCCCAGATAAGAGTGCCAAGTCAGTGGCAAATTTTTTGTACTCCGTTATCTGTCGCCTTGGCTGTATGGAGACTCTGATTAGCGACCAGGGACGAGAGTTTGTAAACTCGATCATTGACAACCTGATGGAACATTTTCAAACAGATCACCGTATTTCATCTGCATACCACCCACAAACAAATGGCCAGCGGGAACGTGATAATCGGACACTTAAAGAAGCTCTTAGTAAGCTTGTCAATGACCAAGGAAACAACTGGGATCAATTCATCCCTGGTGTTCTGTTTGCCTATCACACATCTGTGCATGCTTCAACCAAGGTTACTCCATTTGAGGTCATGTATGGACGGAAGGCCAAGCTTCCCATGGACCTTAATCCCTCAAAAGATGATACGGTGGATCCCATGCCCATTTCAGATCATGCCACCCCTGATGTGCTAAATACACTGTCAAGCATTCTTAAAAAGCTGCACTCAGACGTCAGTACCAACATCCACTCTGCTCAAGAACACCAGAAGTGTGCCTTTGATCGCCGACACAAAAGTAACAAAGAAATCACTGCTGGTACCATAGTTTATATCAAGAATCAGCGCCGTATTCAACGCATAGGTTCAAAGATGGAACCACGCTGGATTGGACCTTATTTAGTTGTGGAATCCTTGACCAAGGGACGAGTAAAACTTAAGAACAACAAAACTGGCAAGATATTAAGCAACACATACCACACCAGCAACCTAAAGATTTACCAGGATAAAGAGGCTTCTCCACCATCCGATGATGATTATTCCAGTGACTCTGCCACACAGAAAAATAAGCAAACTAAGGCTTTCAACCTACTACCAAGTTCAAGAAGGAAGTATCTTAGCACCACTCTTGGCCTTACGTTTAGTAAGGTTGTATACTGTGGATGCAGACGAGACCTTGAACAACCACGGCGTACATATAAAACCAAAGGTGATGGAAACTGCTTCTTCCGGGCCATCAGCTACATCTTGACAGGAACAGAGGACAACCATTCCCTTCTCAGAGATAAAGTCATCCACCATATGAAAACTGACTTGACAAAAAAACTACAGGACTACTTGAACCAAAATGTGAATGAATATGTGAACATCTCTGGAATCTCTCGTGATGGAGTCTGGGCAACTGATGCAGAGATCATGACCACGGCGAATCTGTTGAGTTGCGACATAATAATCTACACAAACGTCGGTGACTCCATGGATTGGTTGACATATCCTGCAAGCTTCAATCTGCAGTCAACAACTGAACATGCACTGTATCTTGAAAATAAGCACGATCATTTCAATGTTGTTATCAGTGTTTAGCTTTAAACATTAATTTGGTAGCAAGGACATGCTAGACTAAATGTCATAATACACAGAATGACTGTTGGGCGATTTGTTGCCCCAGATAATTGCATTGCATGATAAGTGACTTATAGCTAATGAGAAATTATTGCCCCCCCTCCCAAAAGTTTTGTATAGTGGGAGGTACTCTTTAAGAATTGTCAGTTTGGTTTCTCAATAAAATGTTGAAGCATTAAGTAATTCTTGTGTATATCACTCAATGCAAATGATTTCATTGGGGTATAATATGAGCTGAGAGGTATAAATTGGGCTAGGCAACTTTAACCCCAGATTAGTTACATAATCTGGCCTGGAGGGGTATAGTTTTTTTTCCAAGCGTATACAAGGCGTTGCTAGGATAAATTGGTCATGTAAAATCCCATAGCAACCAGTAAAAGGGTTCCCCGGCTTCCCCACAGTGCTGCAAGGGTGCCCCCAAGGTAGATAAACCCCTTTTCCAAGCGTATACAAGCCGTTGCTAGGATAAAGTGGTCATGTAAAATCCCATAGCAACCACCTAAGGGGTTAACCACCTATCCTTAAGTGCTGCGAGAGTGCCCCCAAGGTAGATAAACCCCTTTTTCAAGCGTATTCAAGGCGTTGCTAGGATAGAGTGATCATGTAAAATCCCATAGCAACCAGTAAAAGGTTTCCCCACCCACCCGCAGTGCTGCAAGGGTGCCCCCAAGGTAGATAAACCCCTTTTCCAAGCGTATACAAGCCGTTGCTAGGATAAAGTGGTCATGTAAAATCCCATAGCAACCACCTAAGGGGTTAACCACCTATCCTTAAGTGCTGCGAGAGTGCCCCCAAGGTAGATTAACCCCTTTTTCAAGCGTATTCAAGGCGTTGCTAGGATAGAGTGATCATGTAAAATCCCATAGCAACCAGTAAAAGGTTTCCCCACCCACCCGCAGTGCTGCAAGGGTGCCCCCAAGGTAGATAAACCCCTTTTCCAAGCGTATACAAGCCGTTGCTAGGATAAAGTGGTCATGTAAAATCCCATAGCAACCACCTAAGGGGTTAACCACCTATCCTTAAGTGCTGCGAGAGTGCCCCCAAGGTAGATTAACCCCTTTTTCAAGCGTATTCAAGGCGTTGCTAGGATAGAGTGATCATGTAAAATCCCATAGCAACCAGTAAAAGGTTTCCCCACCCACCCGCAGTGCTGCAAGGGTGCCCCCAAGGTAGATAAACCCCTTTTCCAAGCGTATACAAGCCGTTGCTAGGATAAAGTGGTCATGTAAAATCCCATAGCAACCACCTAAGGGGTTAACCACCTATCCTTAAGTGCTGCGAGAGTGCCCCCAAGGTAGATTAACCCCTTTTCCAAGCGTATACAAGGCGTTGCTAGGATAAATTGGTCATGTAAAATCCCATAGCAACCAGTAAAAGGTTTCCCCACCCACCCGCAGTGCTGCAATGGGGCCCCCAAGATAGATAAACCCCTTTTCCAAGCGTATCCAAGGTGTTGCTAGGATAGAGTGATCATGCTATATCCCATAGCAACCAGTAAAGGGGTTCCCCACCCACCCCTCAGTGCTCGTCAGTGCCCCCTAGGTATACAAAGCCCTTTTCCAAGCATATCCAAGGCGCCAAGACAACGAGCTGGCCCGAGCAGGGCTGAAGATTTCATGTCACATGTGACTATAGGGAGGGGGTGGGGCTTAGAAAGGGAGATCCCTGGCGTCACCAGAGGTGGAGGAGCTTGAAAAGGAGCAGTGCCCGATGGGAGGGGGAGCTGTGACCTAGAAGAATGAGCAGCTTTCCCTCAGCTTACCCTGGGGGGTATAATCTGGCCTGGAGGGGTATACTTTGGCCTAGGCTATTTTACACCCCGGGGTATAGTTTGGCCTAGGCCATTTTATGCCCGGGTATAGTTTGGCCTAGGCCAGTTTATACCCCGGGGTATACTCTGGCCTAGGCCAAATTATACCCGGGGTTAATCTGGGACGGGGTTACTTTGGCCTGTTACACCGGTACAATTATACTACATTATGGAGTGAATGCTGGATCTAAAAAAAAAAAAAAAAGGGCATTTTAAAAAAATTGACACCTATTAAAGTGAAGACATAATAGAGCAGGAGAGACTCAACTGTCCATGAGTGACGTGAAAAAAAAAAAAAATTATATATATATATATATTTTTTTTTTTAACACACACACCCCAAACAAAAACTATGTAACCTATACATATGTAAGAATTGCAATTTTTATTCCCAGCCTTCATGTAAGCATGAGCAAGGCAAAAAATTAACAAGGCAAAAAAAAAAAAAGGTAGATTACACACACACCCCAAAAAAGTACACCCGCCACCACTGTAGTGACACAGCAGGGTCACAAAATAACTTAAAATGGAAAAGTACCCAAGTGATTTCAGGCCACCACCACTAACATATGATGTAATACAAGGAGAGTTATTACACAACTCTACAAACAGTTTTAGTTCCCCCACCTAAATAATGAGGGGTTACCTTGGTCCATCAAGAAGAGCTGATACTTTACTATAAACCAGCCATAGACAACAACAAACAACATCCTGGACCACAACTAGATGCAATGTATCTTCTTACCTGAACAAATCCACAGTGGTAACAGAGAGTTTATAGTCCACAGAGTGCAGGAACCAGGGGAGGACAATATCCCAGGGGACCCCAGAGAAGGAGGAGACCCTCCGAGTGTGTGTGCTTCTAGCTCTAGCGCTGCTGTATGTGGCTGTACTGGGGGAAGTCCAGCTCTAGGCACAGGCAGTGAGGAGGATGAGGAGGAGCATTGTTCTCTGTGCACACCCTCCTCTCTGGGAGAGATCACACACTCCTCATTCATGGCCTCCCTCCTTCCCTGCTGTCCACCAGGTGTGAAGACTCCTAGGGCAGCAGCCCAGCTTCCCAGGACCCTCTGCTCCTGTTATTCCAGGCAGAGAGCCATCTCCTTATCACCTGGGACAGCAGGAGAGCTCCCACTGCTGCCCAGGGCTTGTGTACATGATTTGTACACTTCAGATATTGGTTTTGCTTCTCTTTTTTTTCTGTCATGATGAGGTTGTGTTCACAGTTGGTGTTTTTGTGTCTTTTTGGTCTCAATTATGAAAAAACTAGATGGTGGCCCGATTCTAACGCATCGGGTATTCTAGAATATGCATGTCCCCGTAGTATATTGCCCAACCACGTAGTATATGGCCCAGCCACGTAGTATGTTGCCCATCGACGTAGTATATTGGCCAGTCACGTAGTATATTGCACAGCGACGTAGTATATTGCCCAGCCACATAGTATATTGCACAGCGACATAGTATATTGCCCAGTGACATAGTATACTGCCCAGCCATGTAGTATATTGCCCAGCCACGTAGTATATTGCCCAGCGACGTAGTATATTGCCCAGCCACGTAGTATATTGCACAGCAATGTAGTATATTGCCCAGCCACGTAGTATATTGCCCAGCCACATAGTATATTGCACAGCGACGTAGTATATTGCCCAGTCACGTAGTATATTGCCCAGCCACGTAGTATATTGCCCAGTCACGTAGTATATTGCCCAGTCACGTAGTATATTGCACAGCGACGTAGTATATTGCCCAGCCACGTAGTATATTGCCCAGCCACATAGTATATTGCACAGCGACGTAGTATATTGCCCAGTGACGTAGTATATTGCCCAGCCACATAGTATATTGCCCAGTCACGTACTATATTGCCCAGTCACGTAGTATATTGCCCAGTCACGTAGTATATTGCCCAGCCACATAGTATATTGCCCAGCCACGTAGTATATTGCCCAGCCACGTAGTATATTGCCCAGCCACGTAGTATATTGCACAGCGACGTAGTATATTGCCCAGTCACGTAGTATATTGCCCAGCGACGTAGTATATTGCCCAGCCACGTAGTATATTGCCCAGTCACGTAGTATATTGCACAGTCACGTAGTATATTGCCCAGCCACATAGTATATTGCCCAGTCACGTAGTATATTGCCCAGTCACGTAGTATATTGCACAGCGACGTAGTATATTGCCCAGCCACGTAGTATATTGCCCAGCCACATAGTATATTGCACAGCGACGTAGTATATTGCCCAGTGACGTAGTATATTGCCCAGTCACGTACTATATTGCCCAGTCACGTAGTATATTGCCCAGCCACGTAGTATATTGCCCAGCCACGTAGTATATTGCCCAGCCACGTAGTATATTGCCCAGTGACGTAGTATATTGCACAGCGACGTAGTATATTGCCCAGTCATGTAGTATATTGCCCAGTCACATAGTATATTGCCCAGCCACGTAGTATATTGCCCAGCCACGTAGTATATTGCCCAGCCACGTAGTATATTGCACAGCCACGTAGTATATTGCACAGCGACGGAGTATACAGCACAGAGCCACGTAGTGTAGAGACTTAAAATAAAAAATAACCATATACTCACCTTCCGAAAGCCCGTTGAAGTCCTGCTATACTCGCCATCCGCCGCCTTTCCCGCTCCTCGGGACGCTCCCGGGATTGCTCCATTGCAAGCGGCAGATTCCGGTCCCAAAGCTGGTGTGAGCAGGACCTATGATGATGTCGTGGTCACATGACCGTGACATCATGGCAGGTCCTTGTCGCATACAATCCTTGCCACCGGAACCTGCCGCTTGCATGGAGTGGTCACCAGAGCGTCCCGAGGAGCTGGAAAGGCGGCGGATGGTGAGTATCGCAGGTTTTTTGTTTTTTTATTATTTTTAATATGACATATTTTTACTATTGATGCTGCGTAGGCAGCATCAATAGTAAATAGTTGGGGACTCACAGGGTTAATAGCAGCGGTAACGAAGTGCGTTACTGTTATGATCTGGTGGCCTAGGAGCAGCATGAGACGGACTCTGGAGAAGGTGGTACCTTTACTGACCGCAAACCCTGAACTAGCAGCGCAACTAGAAGTAGCCGTGGGGGGTACCTAACACTCCCTAGACACCTCGACACAGCCTAAGAATTAACTAGAAAATCCCCAAAGGATAGACAGCCGCCCACAAATATTGACTGTGAGAGGAGAGGGAAATAACATACGCAGACATGAAATCAGGATTTAGCATAGGAGGCCATACTAGCTAAAAAGGAAGAATAGGACAGAGTACTATGCGGTCAGTATTAAAACACTAGAAAATATCCACCACAGAAAATACAAAACACCACATCTGACTAAAGACATGGGGGGGTATATCTGCATCTCCAGAGACACAGCTAGGCTGCAAAAAATCCTTCACAGACAAAGCTGGACAAAACAAAACAAGAAAATGCACAGACTATAAGGTCCACAGCAGGTGGACAGCAAAAACAAGGCCACAACTTATCTTTGAAGAAATGAACAGCAGACCAGGAGAGACCAAGTATGGATGTGAATCCTCCAAAAACAATGGACAACTGGCACTGACAAAGGATAAAGCAGGACTTAAATAGCCCAGCCCAAATTGCAAAAAATGGATACACCTGATAAATGCTGCGATCCAACTACCGCAGCACTACCACTCATAACCACCGGAGGGAGCCCAAGAGCAGAATTCACAACACGTTACACCGCAGGCAGTTACCGCTGCCATTAACCCTGTGTGAGCGGTGACCGGAGGGGATTATGGAGCAGGCGCCGGGCAGTGAGTGTAGGGGAGGGACTAATCGGACTGTGCCCGTCACTGATTGGTCGCGGCAGCCATGACAGGCAGCTGCCGAGACCAATCAGCGACGCGGGATTTCCGTTACGGAAGTTGAGGACAGACAGACGGGAGTACCTCTTAGACAATTATATATATAGATGATGGCAAAAGAATGCAGAAGTTAAGTTTTCATTTGGAGTATTTTTCTTTTCTGCTCTGCTTTCTCCCAAAGAAAAAAAGCAGTCCTTTTTTTTAGATACTAATAGTCGTGGTTATGAAAAGGACTGCAAAAATCAATATAACAGAATCACAGTATGTAAATACTACTCTCTTTTTTTAAATTCTACTAGACATCCATTGAATGGGTTGTCCACTACCTGGACAACTTAGTCTCAATCCTTGTTTGCCCTTTGTAGAATCATATCACCTTTACTCACCACCGACACTGTTCCAGCGGTTTCAGCACTGGCTCTCCCAGGGATTGCGTGACACACATGATGTTACGCAATCCCTGTGGCCAATCAGCGCTGGCTTCACTCTTCCCGCCTTTGCACGAATCCCATACATCCATATTAAGTGAGAACATGAAGATCAAAATGATTCTAGTGTACTGTTTTGTTTTGTTTTTGTTGTTGTTTCCAAATATGCTTTTTTTTTAAAAATCAGAATAAACGATTCATTGAACCTTTATTTTTAAATATTTTGGAAAAAAGTTTTGCAGCTGTATTAGACATCATTAATTTCTTGTATATGAAAACATGGACCATTATTCATTAGTGTTTTAGTATCTTGCATTTCTCCCTGTTAAATACCATTCTATTAGTCACTGCCCATTGTTTAAGCTTATTTCGATCCTTCTGAATCCTTTCTCTGTCTTCTCTAGTGTTAGCTATCTCTCCTAGCTTTGCATCGTCTGCAAATTTGATTAGTTTACTGTCTGTTCCCTTTTCAAGATCATTTATAAAATTGTTGAATAACACTGGGGCCATGCCAGAGCCTTGTGGTACCCCACTTGAAACACTTTTGCAGTTGGATGTGCAACCATTTATTACCACTCTTTGAGTACGATCACTGAACCAGTTATGAATCCACCTAACCATAGCCTTGTCAATCTTATACTTGGTCATTTTTTCAATAATGATAGTTTGAGATACTTTCTCAAATGCTTTGCTAAAGTCAAGATTAGTGTTGAGCCACCCCCCTAGTTTTCGAGTTTGGTTCGGTTCGTCGAATTGGGGCTTGTTCGACGAATGTTCGTCGAACGTTCAACGAACACCGTCGAACCCCATTGAAACCAATGGCAGGCAAACACAAACACATACACATAGATAACACATAGAAAAGACCTTAAAAGGTGTCCAAAAGTTGACAAACTGCTCAGAAGACACAACAAACACATGGAAAAGTCACAAGTACATATAGTCATGGGAAAAGAAAAGAGGTGGAGGAGTAAAAGGAGGAGGAGACACGGATATAGGCATGTCATGCCCTTCTAAAATCAAGAAAGGCTGGAGAAAAATCTAAAATCAGCCGACCAACACCCAGATGTTGTGACAAAATTTTTTAAAAAAGAAATATCTTTAGGTACAATGGCGGAGGGTCCATTCAGAACACTTTCCTTAGAAGACGTAGTGGTACCCCCATTGGGAGTCGTGCCAAAAAAGGAACCCAATACATTCAGACTAATCCACCATTTGTCATTTCCAAGGGGCAGGTCAGTAAATGACAACATCGACGCGGAACCAAGTACAGTACTATGTACTGTACCTCCTTTGACGAGGCAATCATGCAGGTCAAGAAGTTGGGAAGGGGCACCCTAATGGCCAAAACAGACATTGAGGGGGCATTCCGGTTACTACCTGTGCCTCCGAATAGTGTCCGCCTATTGGGCTGCTTCTGTGAAGGAGCATACTACATAGATCGCTGTTTGCCCATGGGATGCTCCATATCCTGCTCACTATTTGAGGCGTTAAGTTGCTTCCTCGTCGTCCATGGACGTTTCTAAGGGGGCACATATTATCCATTACCTCGACGACTTCTTATGCCTGGGCCCAAAAGATTCGCCACAGTGTACACGCGGTAGTCCACCTGTGAGAAGGAGAGAGCTGGAGGGAGAGCGGACACCCCAGAGCCGAGGGGTTAGATTGAGAAAGGAAGAAGGTGGTGTAGCTTGCTTCATGGGTGGGGTACACTGCTAAGTAGCACAACATTCTACTAGGCCCAAAGTATTGCCTGGGCTAGATGCAGTTAAAAATTAGTAATTAGATAAGCAGGCGGTGTAGCTTGCTTCATAGGTGGGCTACTCCGCTGACGTGCAGACACTGCTACTAAGCCCAAAACGATTTACTGGGTTATATGCAATAAAAATTTAGATACACAGGTGGTGTAGCTTCACAGGCGGGCTACTCAGATGACTATCAGACAATGCTACTAGCCCAAAAGGATTGGCTGAGCTAGATTACACCAAATGCTGTGACAAACACTTGCACAGCACTGGCACAGACCTGCCTGGCAAAAAGTGCTATGAACTGCTGTAACCTACCCTGAAAAGGGCTGATATTACAACTAGTCCCGACTCCCTAAACCTGTCTCTATCTAACTGCAAATTCGCTCGCAATTCACACTCTTAGGCCGGGATCACACATGCGAGAAACACGTCCGTGTCTCGCATGTGAAATCCAAGCTCTGGCGCCGGCACTGTGAAGCGGAGCGTGCGGCCGCATAGCAACACATGGAGCCGCACGCTCCGCTCTGGAGTGCCGGCGCCAGAGCTTGGATTTCACATGCGAGACACGGATGTGTTTCTCGCACGTGTGATCCCGGCCTTATACTGTATAGCGCCCACAGCAGCAGCGGCGCCGTCTAACACTAAGCTGCAGCAGTGAGGAAATGGTGGCGATGGGGAAAATGGCTGGTTCTTATAGGGCAAGGAGTGACATGTGACATACACAGCCAATGACACATGCCCTTGGTTGTGTGCATCACATGCACATTGCTGTGTGTGTGTGCACTGCTGATGTAAATGCGGGAAAGAAAAAAAAATGGAGATCGGCATTATTTCAGCACAGATCTATCCACCACCCCTCCCCCCCCCCCCCGCCCACTATACACTAAAACACTCTATTAACATTGATAAACAGTTTTAATGTGAAAATTAAGTTAGTCTTTTGGTGAAAGAACAGTTATCAAACAGCCAAATTTTAAGCAACTTGTTCGAGTTCATCGAACGACTCGAACACCGCCCAAAACAGCTCAAATTTGAAATTGGCGAACAGTTCGACTTGAACACCGCTCATCTCTAGTCGAAACATACTATATCTACCGCGTTTCCCTGATCCACCCAGTCGGTAATTCCATCATGAAAGGAAATTAGATTACTCTGGCATGAATTGTTTGCTACAAACCCATGCTGGCTCCGGTTAATTACTGGTTAATTACTGTATTCTTATCCAAGTACTTACATATATGCTGTTTAATAATTTGTTCAAATGTCTTTCATGGGATAGAAGTAAGGCTCACTGGCCTGTAATTTCCTGGCTCCGTCTTCTTTCCTTTTTTGAAGATGGGGACAACATTTGTACTTCTCCAATCTTCTAGGACTTCCCCTATTTTCAATGATTTTTCAAAGATTCTGGCTAGTGGTTCTGCAATTTCCTCTGCAACTCTTTCAGTATCCTAGGATGCCCAGCCAAGCCAGATCTCCACTTTGCACTGACGAGGGGCAGTACACCGAAACAGTGTCTGCAAATTGAGATTCTGGTTTGGCTATTATCCTAAGTCATGTCACAAGGCTCGTTAAAGGGTCGACATTGACTTGTAGGATTGCTACCTTCCAATAGGTGGTACTAGAGTTCTAGTTCTCTTCCTCTCTGAAGAGACAATTTGCATAATTAGCATATTTGCCAGCGGAGCATTGCGGCTTTAAGTCTCCTCATCTCGGCATTCTTAGCATGCCAATCTCCGCAAGGAGAAATGATACTTCTCGGATATAGTATCCTAGGATGTAATTCATCAGGGGATTTAAATTCATTTAAATTAGCTAAGTGTTCCCTCACCATCTCTCTGTTTATGGATAGAGTGGATTCTTTTATTCCTTCGATGGCACCATGAAGATCAGTTGATGTTGCGTTTACTTTCTTAGAGAATGCAGATGCAAGAAAGCAAATGCAACATTAACTGATCTTCACGGTGCCATCGAAGGAATAAAAGAATCCACTCTATTCATAAACAGAGAGATGGTGAGGGAATACATAGCTAACATAAATTTAAATCTCCTGGTCCAGATGAATTACATCCTAGGGTACTGAAAGTGTTGGAGGATTTAAGGCACAGACTGTCGAAACAGTCTTGCGACAGTTGGTGGTATGCCGGTGAGACAACATTTTTTATCATTAGAAGTAGAATGAACAGCGCTCCATCCGGGTGTAGAAATCTTAGAAAAAGGTTTATTGAGCCATAATCCAGCAACGTTTCGACCGAAACTCGGTCTTTGTCAAGCATACAATACATCATAGGCAGCCATCTTAAATAGTATGGGTGCCACACAGTGCACCAATCACTATCGACGCCGCCCCCCCACATAAAACAAATAACTCATAGAAAAAACAGACATCAATACTCCACATATAAAAGTGTCACAAATATAAAATCTTACAACATATGAAAAGCCACACTACGCCGCATAAACGCAGAGATCGTCTTGTATTCATCCTGGATTCGTGCATCGCTCCTTCCTGTATATCCATCTCCATGGGAACACCTGGCCAATCGCAACATCCAGTCTCGGTGCGTATGTGTCCGAGGGAGAGATCATCCAATCGCATCCTCCGGTACATGTAATCCCACAGAGGCCACCCAATTAACAGCACTCATTAATACATGCAAAAGCAATCCCCACATATAACATCTGGGTCAACGGAGTCCCTAATCGGGGCGCATAGAGCCGCGCAGACGCATAAGTCACAGAGTGAGCCGACGCCCCCGGCCACAGCGAGGGCCAGCCCACAAGACATACCGCGCACGCGCACCTACACAGGCACCCAAAACCCAGGTGCCCCATGGGCGCGCAAGCGCACTACGCCAGGGACCGGACACCGCCGCAGACCCGAAGCGTCCGCCCACTTCCGCGTCCCAAATGCGCAGGCACCACCATGTACGCGCACAGCCGGCGGGTACGTGGGAAACAACCGCGGTGGTGCGCAGGCGCGTCACAACCAGGGTGAGCTCAAAAAAGAGCTCATCCCATGGAATAGACACGAGAGCGTAACCCTCGCAGAGGACACCAATCCGCCCTCATCAGGCGCATGGATCATACGGGGAATACCATCCCTATTACATCAATAAGGCCCATAAGGAGACCCATAACACCTATACCTTGTAAGAGTGAAATACCAACATAAATACACGGCAATAGATGTGAAAATCAGAATAACATCCTATGCATAATACAATGAGGCAATCGATTAGCATACATGGAGACAGATATACCAGTAAATATCCATTTATTATTAATTCTTACAGGAAAAACTTCCTTCAGATAATAAAGGATCCATCTCCATCAGCCATCGACTGTCCCAGTGTCTACAAAACAAAAGATAAAAACATGACATAAACGAAATGTCAAATAATCAAATGTCTATTTAAAAACAAACACATACTGACGAGTCCACTGACCCAAGGGATCAAGACCAGATTAAGCACATGACAACAGGTTGAAATCCAAATTCAAACCCTTTGGTTGTAACGTACCCAGTGTGTAAATCCATCTCATCTCTTTTTTCTTTAATATTTGCACCCTATCACCACCTCTTTTCAACATGGGAACACTATCAATGACCCTGAAGCGAAGCTGGTTCACAGAGTGTCTCATCTCCACAAAGTGTTTTGGAATTGGTAAGTCTGTCAGGCCTGTCCTTATCGTGTTTTTATGCTTGCTAATGCGGACTTTGACTGCTGTAGTCGTCTCACCTACATAAGCCAAGCCACACGGACACACGATCATGTACACTACATAACTGGACAAGCAGGTATATCTTTCCTTTAAGCAGATCTTTTTGCCAGTATGTGGGTGATAGAAGAATTCGCCCTTCAATAAATTATTGCAACATGCACAACCCAGGCACGGGAAATTGCCATGCCTGGCTGTGCCCAAGAGTTGTTGCACCGGGGTCCTTTCGGAACCAATATCAGATCTTACTAATTTATCATTTAAATTCCGACCCCTTCTGAACAACATCATTGGAGGTGACCTGAAGCCCACAATGGACCGCAGTCCCCGTTGGAGAAAAGACCAATGTCTCTTGAACCCCCGACCAATTTGGTTGCTGGCAGAATTGTAAGTAGATACAAAGGGGATACGCTCGCATGGCTGTCTATTAGGTGGCCTATTACAGATACTGTCACGTGATATATCGCGGGCCCTCATCTTGAAATCATTCACCACCGCCCTTGGGTACCATCTTTGTAAAAATTTACCACACATCTCCTCCGGTCGTAAATCCACCCTTTCTTCATCCGATACAATACGTCTGACACGTAGGAGTTGACTCCATGGAAGGGAGCCCACCATTCTCCTAGGGTGATTGCTGTTGAACAGCAAAAGGCTATTCCTATCAGTCCCCTTAATGTAGATATCAGTCCTCAGTATTCCTCCTTCTTTGTAAACCAAAGTGTCCAGAAACTGTATCTGAGTGGCAGAATGGGTAAGGGTAAACTGTAGTTCGGGGTATATATTGTTGATCTCCCCCCAAAAATCCTCCAGTCCTTTCAGGTCACCATCCCATATGACAAAAATATCGTCAATATACCGCCACCAGGCTCTGATGTGGCGCCAGAAGATGGAACTGTACACAAACCTGTCCTCGAATACCGCCATATAAATGTTGGCATAAGTGGGGGCCACATTGGACCCCATGGCGGTACCCCTAAGCTGCTGGAAATATTCATCACCAAAGAGGAAATAATTCCTCCTTAGGATGAACTCCAGCAGCGTGAGGACAAGCTGTGCACACTCCGGGGCCACGTCAGAGCCCGATAGCGCACAAGACACCGCTTCCAGACCCTTCTCATGCTCAATGGACGTATACAATGACGTCACATCGAACGAGGCCAAAATAGTGGATTCAGAGACTGTTGTATCACGGATTTTACCAAGAAAGTCACTCGTATCCCTAATATATGATCTTGTTTTCACAGCAAAGGGTCGTAGCACTTTATCCAAAAAAATCGCAGTCTTGTTAAACAATGAACCCCTCCCAGACACTATCGGTCTACCGGGCGGATTGTATAGATCTTTATAGATCTTTGGTAGTGTGTAAAGAACTGGCACTATAGGTGCATCAACTATCAAATATTCAGACAACTTGTGGTCAATGAGTCCCATGGCAAGGGAATCACTGACCACAAGTTGTAACTCCCTCTGAAGTCGGGGGGTGGGATTAGATGACAATTTCTCGTATACCAGGTGGTCACTCAGCTGTCTGTGGATTTCTGCCTTATATTTGTCTGTATCCATAACTACCACTGCCCCACCTTTATCGGCTGGTTTGATGGTTAATGCAGTATTTTTCGCTAGTTTATCAAGAGTCGATTTTTCTAGCAAGGTCATGTTGTACCTAGGACTAGGTTTAAAGGTAGTTCTAATTTTATCAATATCCCTTTGTACAAGCTCAATATAGGACTCCACAAAATGGTTCCTATTTGGTGGTTGAAATTTACTTTTGTTGTACAGTCCCACTTGTTGTAATGAAAAACTATTGGTTGGTTCCTCAACCCCAACACTACTTTCCATGACCTTGTCGGAAAAAAAAAGATGTCAACCTCAGTCTCCTAAAGAAGGCTTGTAAATCGACCTCAATATTAAACCAGTCTGGATTATTAGAGGGACAGAAAGATAGGCCCTTAGACAGTACTTTAAATTCTACCTGTGACAATTCAACAGATGAAATATTTACCACCAGTCTGTCATCAGTCACTGAATCTCCCTCGTATTCCTTGTCCTCATCGCGGTATTGTGCACTTGACGCTGTTCCTTCGATGCTCCTTTGTTTCCTGTGCCTCCGGCCCCCTCGGCGACCACGTTTCCTGGAATGGTTTTGTCGACTGGTCCTTTCCCTAAAAAATGGGTTGACCTGGTACTGCTTCCTGCTATGGATTCATCCGTAGAGTCCGACTCCGCTGTTGTAAAACCAAAATTAGAATGCTTCCTCCCCTGTTGTTTCTTATATTTCTTTTGGGTCATAGATCTACCACGCCCATTGCCGGGATTCTGGTTAGATTTTATCTGCCAAGCGAAGACCCGGCCCACTCTGTAATCCTCCGCATCCCGAAACCACTTATTTCTTTTTGTGGTCTCGATCTCGTTCCTATATTGCACGAGATTTTCCTCGATCTTAGTTTTAAGGGGACCCCAGACTTGTGCTGTCAACTGTGTTTGTGATCTGTATCTCGAGATCACTTATGCTTTTCTTAAGCAGTTCCATCTCCTTCTTCAAAAATTCAATATTTAGGAGCATTATATCAAAAACATATTTGTTAGAGATTGACTCGAACTTCATACAGAACTGCACATTATCAGGTAGCAGAGTTGGTCTCAGGTGTGGCCGAAGTCCCCTCGGAATCCTCCATACCTTGTAATATTCCGTCAGGGTTACAACATGGAGTTCTAGAGAGATCAATCTTCTCCTCTCATTCTCCCATTTTTTCCTAAGCATATCTGCCGTCGGTGTACTCAAGAAGGCAGTATCCAAGCTTGACCCAGATAAAATACGTGCAGCATCATCGTCAGTATATGAAAAAAACATGGCATTCTCTAGATCACCCACTTCTAGATTAGCACTTGCCTCCATAGTTATGTCCAGGGTGCACGTCAGTCCAGGTTCCAATAGTCTAGTACAGCAAGCAAAGGCTGACAGCACTCGCAGTCCTGGGGCGCCCATTCAACATCCAGGGAACCGTCCCGGATATAGTTAAACCAGAAGAAGTAGAATGAACAGCGCTCATTTTTTATCATTGGTAATAGGCACTAAGATTTAATTATGAATCCTATGCTGGAGATATTCCTATTTTTCTTCCATTGTTACACAACCAGGAATATTCATACTGACCTAGTGCTGCATGCAACGGTGAAACGTCGGTGAGCTGACTCCTCCTCCATTCCCTTTGTTTAATTTATTAAATAAATCACAGTGTTTCATGTTGGATGATGAATTTGGTGGCGCTTTTATCTAATTTATACCACCACTCGATTGGTTTACTTTTCTATTGGTGCATGTAACACTAATGATTAGATTTACACCCCTTCCTTACTGGAGTGAGAATTGCAACTTTAAAAAAAAAAAAAAAAAAAAAAAAAAAATTTGCAATTCGTATATGTAGATTAAAGGGGTAGTCTCATGCTTTGAAATTGGTGGATAGTTTGTTAGCATGAAAATAAGCACATTTGTAACTGACTTGTTTTTTCTATCTGTTATCATTCTCCTGCTGTGACACCTTTTATCTGAGTACAGTCTTTTGTTTTTTTTAATCAAAGCGGTCAACCACTGAAATCTGGACAAGTATGGACAAGCAAGAGAACACCTTAATGTATCACAGTTAGGGTATGTGACAGTCTAGTATAATAATAATACTAATAATAATTTTTATTTTTATAGCACCAACATATTCTCAGCACTTTTTAATTTTAGAGGGGACTTGTAGAGACAATAAAGACATTACAGAATAAGAATAACTCAGATATCAAAAGGAGTGAGGTCCCTGCTCGTGAGCTTACAATCTATGAGGAAATAGGGGAGACATGAAAGCTGGGTGGTAAAATGTACTTATGTTGGGCAGTACAGCCATAATATACTAAATAGGGTATGCACATAATGCTGCATGAACTGGGCACCGGCCAGTATGTGTACAGTACAGACACAGAGGGCTATTAAGCGCAAGGAGGGCGTGAACAGATGTTACTGGGGGTCATGATTTTGAAGAAAATTTTGGATGGGCCAACAGGAATAGTTAAATAAGTGAGGTGGGGCGATAGGCCAGTCTAAAGTCTGTTTTTAGGCCACGCTTAAAACCGTGCTTCTTGGCAATTAATCAAATTGTCCTGGGAAGTTCATTCCGAAGAATTGGCACAGCACGTGAGAAATTTTGGAGACGGAAATGGGAGGTTCGGGTTATTGAAGAGTTTAGTTTAAAGTCCTTGGCAGAACGGAGGGCATCGGAAGGATGATTGTTATGTAGGCAATCCAGTGACACAGTGTGCCAGCAATCAGAGCACATACAGTGATCTGACAATAACCCAAAAACAATAGAACGAGCTCTGAGACGTGGAATCTCTGTAGACCGCAATACCTGAACCTATCCTAAACACAACTAAAGGCAGCTGTGGATTGCGCCTGACACTACCTATGCAACTCGGCACAGCCTGAGGAGCTGACTAGCCTGAAGATAGAAAGACAAGCCTGACTTGCCTCAGAGAAATACCCCAAAGGAAAAGGCAGCCCCCCACATATAATGACTGTTAGCAAGATGAAAAGACAAACGTAGGGATGAAATAGATTCAGCAAAGTGAGGCCCGATATTCTAGATAGAGCGAGGATAGCAAAGAGAACTTTGCAGTCTACAAAAAACCCTAAAGCAAAAAACCACGCAAAGGGGGCAAAAAGACCCACCGTGCCGAACTAACGGCACGGCGGTACACCCTTTGCGTCTCAGAGCTTCCAGCAAAAGGAAAAGACAAGCTGGACAGAAAAAGAAACAACAAAAGCAAAAAGCACTTATCTAAGCAGAGCAGCAGGCCACAGGAAAGATCCAGAAGCTCAGATCCAACACTGGAACATTGACAAGGAGCAAGGAAGACAGAATCAGGTGGAGTTAAATAACAAAGCAGCCAACGAGCTCACCAGAACACCTGAGGGAGGAAGCTCAGAAGCTGCAGTACCACTTGTGACCACAGGAGTGAATTCAGCCACAGAATTCACAACAGTACCCCCCCCTTGAGGAGGGGTCACCGAACCCTCACCAGAGCCCCCAGGCCGACCAGGATGAGCCACATGAAAGGCACGAACAAGATCTGGAGCATGGACATCAGAGGCAAAAACCCAGGAATTATCTTCCTGAGCATAACCCTTCCATTTAACCAGATACTGGAGTTTCCATCTAGAAACACGAGAATCCAAAATTTTCTCCACAATATACTCCAATTCCCCCTCCACCAAAACCGGGGCAGGAGGCTCAACAGATGGAACCATAGGTGCCACGTATCTCCGCAACAACGACCTATGGAATACATTATGTATGGAAAAGGAGTCTGGGAGGGTCAGACGAAAAGACACAGGATTGAGAATCTCAGAAATTCTATACGGACCAATAAAACGAGGTTTAAATTTAGGAGAGGAAACCTTCATAGGAATATGACGAGAAGATAACCAAACCAGATCCCCAACACGAAGTCGGGGACCCACACGGCATCTGTGATTAGCGAAAAGTTGAGCCTTCTCTTGGGACAAGGTCAAATTGTCCACTACCTGAGTCCAGATCTGCTGCAACCTGTCCACCACAGAATCCACACCATGACAGTCCGAAGACTCAACCTGTCCTGAAGAGAAACGAGGATGGAACCCAGAATTGCAGAAAAATGGAGAGACCAAGGTAGCCGAGCTGGCCCGATTATTAAGGGCGAACTCAGCCAACGGCAAAAAGGACACCCAATCATCCTGGTCTGCAGAAACAAAACATCTCAGATATGTTTCCAAGGTCTGATTGGTTCGTTCGGTCTGGCCATTAGTCTGAGGATGGAAAGCCGAAGAAAAAGATAGGTCAATGCCCATCCTACCACAAAAGGCTCGCCAAAACCTTGAAACAAACTGGGAACCTCTGTCAGAAACAATATTCTCAGGAATGCCATGCAAACGAACCACATGCTGGAAGAACAAAGGCACCAAATCAGAGGAGGAAGGCAATTTAACCAAGGGCACCAGATGGACCATTTTAGAAAAGCGATCACAGACCACCCAAATGACTGACATCTTTTGAGAAACGGGAAGGTCAGAAATGAAATCCATTGAAATATGTGTCCAAGGCCTCTTTGGGACCGGCAAGGGCAAAAGCAACCCACTGGCACGTGAACAGCAGGGCTTAGCCCTAGCACAAATCCCACAGGTCTGCACAAAAGTACGTACATCCCGTGACAGAGATGGCCACCAGAAGGATCTAGCCACTAACTCTCTGGTACCAAAGATTCCAGGATGACCAGCCAACACCGAACAATGAAGTTCAGAGATAACTTTACTAGTCCACCTATCAGGGACGAACAGTTTCTCCGCCGGACAACGATCAGGTTTATTCGCCTGAAATTTTTGCAACACTCGCCGCAAATCAGGGGAGATGGCAGACACAATGACTCCTTCCTTGAGGATACTCGCCGGCTCAGATGAACCCGGAGAGTCGGGCACAAAACTCCTAGACAGAGCATCCGCCTTCACATTTTTAGAGCCCGGAAGGTACGAAATCACAAAATCGAAGTGGGCAAAAAATAACGACCAACGGGCCTGTCTAGGATTCAAGCGCTTGGCAGACTCGAGATAAGTAAGGTTCTTATGATCAGTCAATACCACCACGCGATGCTTAGCTCCTTCAAGCCAATGACGCCACTCCTCGAATGCCCACTTCATGGCCAGCAACTCTCGGTTGCCCACATCATAATTACGCTCAGCAGCCGAAAACTTCCTGGAAAAGAAAGCACATGGTTTCAACACTGAGCAACCAGAACCTCTCTGTGACAAAACCGCTCCTGCTCCAATCTCAGAAGCATCAACCTCGACCTGGAACGGAAGAGAAACATCTGGTTGACACAACACAGGGGCAGAACAAAAACGATGCTTCAACTCCTGAAAAGCTTCCACAGCAGCAGAAGACCAATTAACCAAATCAGCACCCTTCTTGGTCAAATCGGTCAATGGTTTGGCAATGCTAGAAAAATTACAGATGAAGCGACGATAAAAATTAGCAAAGCCCAGGAATTTTTGCAGACTTTTCAGAGATGTCGGCTGAGTCCAATCCTGGATGGCTTGGACCTTAACCGGATCCATCTCGATAGTAGAAGGGGAAAAGATGAACCCCAAAAATGAAACTTTCTGCACACCGAAGAGACACTTTGATCCCTTCACAAACAAAGAATTAGCACGCAGGACCTGGAAAACCATTCTGACCTGCTTCACATGAGAGTCCCAATCATTAGAGAAGATCAAAATGTCATCCAAGTAAACAATCAGGAATTTATCCAGATACTCACGGAAGATGTCATGCATAAAAGACTGAAACACTGATGGAGCATTGGCAAGTCCGAACGGCATCACTAGATACTCAAAATGACCCTCGGGCGTATTAAATGCAGTTTTCCATTCATCTCCTTGCCTGATTCTCACCAGATTATACGCACCACGAAGATCTATCTTAGTGAACCAACTAGCCCCCTTAATCCGAGCAAACAAGTCAGATAACAATGGCAAGGGATACTGAAATTTCACAGTGATCTTATTAAGAAGGCGGTAATCAATACACGGTCTCAGCGAACCATCCTTCTTGGCTACAAAAAAAAAACCTGCTCCCAGTGGTGATGACGATGGGCGAATATGTCCCTTCTCCAGGGATTCCTTCACATAACTGCGCATAGCGGCGTGTTCAGGCACGGATAAATTACTAATCGACCTTTAGGGAATTTACTACGAGGAATCAAATTGATAGCACAATCACAATCCCTATGCGGAGGTAGGGCATCGGACTTGGGCTCTTCAAATACATCCTGATAATCAGACAAGAACTCTGGGACCTCAGAAGGAGTGGATGACGAAATAGACAAAAATGGAACATCACCATGTACCCCCTGACAACCCCAGCTGGATACCGACATAGAGTTCCAATCCAATACTGGATTATGGGTTTGCAGCCATGGCAACCCCAACACGACCACATCATGCAGATTATGTAGCACCAGAAAGCGAATAACTTCCTGATGTGCAGGAGCCATGCACATGGTCAGCTGGGTCCAGTACTGAGGTTTATTCTTGGCCAAAGGTGTAGCATCAATTCCTCTCAACGGAATAGGACACCGCAAAGGCTCCAAGAAAAACCCACAACGTTTAGCATAATCCAAATCCATCAGATTCAGGGCAGCGCCTGAATCCACAAACGCCATGACAGAATACGATGACAAAGAGCATATCAAGGTAATGGACAGAAGGAATTTGGATTGTACAGTACCAATGACGGCAGACCTATCGAACCGCTTAGTGCGCTTAGGACAATCAGAAATAGCATGAGTGGAATCACCACAGTAGAAACACAGACCATTCAGACGTCTGTGTTCTTGCCGTTCAACTCTGGTCATAGTCCTATCGCACTGCATAGGCTCAGGTTTAATCTTAGACAATACCGCCAAATGGTGCACAGATTTACGCTCGCGCAAGCGGCGACCGATCTGAATAGCCAAAGACTTAGACTCATTCAAACCAGCAGGCATAGGAAAACCCACCATGACATCCTTAAGAGCCTCAGAGAGACCCTTTCTGAACAAAGCTGCCAGCGCAGATTCATTCCACAGAGTGAGTACTGACCACTTCCTAAATTTCTGACAATATACTTCTATATCATCCTGGCCCTGGCACAAAGCCAGCAAATTTTTCTCAGCCTGATCCACTGAATTAGGCTCATCGTAAAGTAATCCGAGCGCCAGGAAAAACGCATTGACATTACTCAATGCAGGGTCTCCTGGCGCAAGAGAAAATGCCCAGTCCTGAGGGTCGCCGCGCAAAAAAGAAATAATAATCAAAACCTGTTGAATAGGATTACCAGAAGAATGAGGTTTCAAGGCCAGAAATAGCTTACAATTATTTTTGAAATTAAGAAACTTCGTTCTATCACCAAAAAACAAATCAGGAATAGGAATTCTTGGTTCTAACATAGATTTCTGATCAATAGTATCTTGAATCCTTTGTACATGTGTAACGAGATTATCCATTGAAGAGCACAGACCCTGAATATCCATGTCCACACCTGTGTCCTGAAACACCCAAATGTCTAGGGGAAAAAAAAGACTGAACACAGAGCTGAGAAAAAAAAATGATGTCAGAACTTCTTTTTTCCCTCTATTGAGAATCATTAGGTTGGCTCCTTGTACTGTTATGTAGGCAATCCAGTGACACAGTGTGCCAGCAATCAGAGCACATACAGTGATCTGACAATAACCCAAAAACAATAGAACGAGCTCTGAGATGTGGAATCTCTGTAGACCGCAATACCTGAACCTAACCTATACACAACTAAAGGCAGCTGTGGATTGCGCCTGACACTACCTATGCAACTCGGCACAGCCTGAGGAGCTGACTAGCCTGAAGATAGAAAGACAAGCCTGACTTGCCTCAGAGAAATACCCCAAAGGAAAAGGCAGCCCCCCACATATAATGACTGTTAGCAAGATGAAAAGACAAACGTAGGGATGAAATAGATTCAGCAAAGTGAGGCCCGATATTCTAGATAGAGCAAGGATAGCAAAGAGAACTTTGCAGTCTACAAAAAACCCTAAAGCAAAAAACCACGCAAAGGGGGCAAAAAGACCCACCGTGCCGAACTAACGGCACGGCGGTACACCCTTTGCGTCTCAGAGCTTCCAGCAAAAGGAAAAGACAAGCTGGACAGAAAAAGAAACAACAAAAGCAAAAAGCACTTATCTAAGCAGAGAAGCAGGCCACAGGAAAGATCCAGAAGCTCAGATCCAACACTGGAACATTGACAAGGAGCAACGAAGACAGAATCAGGTGGAGTTAAGTAATAAAGCAGCCAACGAGCTCACCAGAACACCTGAGGGAGGAAGCTCAGAAGCTGCAGTACCACTTGTGACCACAGGAGTGAATTCAGCCACAGAATTCACAACAGATGATGATGATTTCGCTAACCATGTCCACTTTCCCATCCACTTCTTATAAGTGGCAAGAGCACCTAAATGTGTTAGTTTTATCTACTGGAAAGGTCTTGATAAGTTTTCTCATCATCGAAAGGTCTAAAGTCAGATGTGATAATTTGCATCAAAATTTGGTGCAATTTCCTTAAAAATCGAGGTGCCACATTGTTTTGATATTTGATGGTCTTCCATGGATTAACATTGCACATGCTTCAAATTTTTAATAATATTGATAATTAGTTTTTGGATCTGCAGGGAACTACAATGTAACGTGGCGCAGGGCGGTAGCCAAGGGTGAGGTACTTGTCTCCTACGCCCCGACACGTTACATGAAGATCTTGAGCAGTTCAATGGGGGCGACCACTGGTCAAATACTTTTTACTGAACGATAACTTGGTGGGAATTATGTACGACTGATAAGCGGGTACACAACTTGATGAATGTTTTCTTGACAATACAAAGCGTTTACACTCATAGACTCAGTTCCTTTCTCTTCACTCACTTGGTATCTGTCTCCATTGTTTGAATTTCCTTCACCACAACCCATCTCAGTGCTACACTCCAGTTAGTGAGAGTCCTATTTTCAACCCGTTTTTCCATGTCGTCTTTGCCCCTAATGGAACTGGTTTAACAATATGGCCGGTACTTAGCTTCTCTGCTACTGATGCCTTGGAACTCCCGCCGGGGGCACTCTTTTTGTCTCCCGTTCTCTGTCCCATCCTGTTCAGTCACCTCTCCAAGTTATAAACTCGGGGCTGTACTGCTAGGTGTCCTCTCCCAGGACCCATCTGCGGTTGACCACTCTGTCCTTCTGTCAGTTTTCCTTCTTCTTTACTCCAGATCATGCTATCCACTGCCTCAGGCTCCTCTCGCTTTCCGACACCCATGTCATGTAGCACAGCTTACTGTCCAGACCATAGGTCTGCTTCTGACGCACAATGCGCCATATCTGATATCCTGACAGGAAAATGTCTCTGTCCCTTCACATCAACCCCTCCCACTCTGGGCTAGTCCAAACCTTCACTCTAATGCACGCAACTTCAAAAGGAAACGTGAGCAGTATGGCCCTCTCCACAGCAGGGAAACGTGAGCAGTATGGCCCTCTCAATAGCAGTACAGACCCATTAACTTCATCCTGCACCATCGGTGCCATCATTGTGCCAAAAAAACTCATCCAGCCTTGCAACCTGCTAATTCTGGAGGCCAATGGGCATCCAAATAGATAGAAAGTGGTGACACGTACCCAAAGGGTAGATGACAGCTACCAGATTGATGGGGGTCTAACAGCTCACATGGCCAAGTACCATGATCAGCTATCTCTATCAGTCCCATAGAGATTGAATGGAGTGGCAAAACACACACACACACACACACACACCCACACACCCACACACACATACGTGCCTTCGCCTAGTGAGAGGTGGTGATCTTGGTGGTAAAACCTGCATTGATGATCTAGTAGTTATCACTAATTATCTGTTTGGATGGGTGAATGCCAATGGTGGTAGATCACAGAGCCACAGAGCAGTGAGCAGGGAATAGCCTGGTGCCAAACAGCCCTGTGTGGCATCTGCTACTTCTTATACAAATGGAGAAGATTTCCATAGAGTGAGCCTACTCCATACCCAGCAGTTTGATAAAGCTGGCACTAGCCGACAGCTGCTGCGATTGGAGAGGCTTAGCTCTGATCGGAGCTGCATAAGTCCCTTTAGATGATATGGCTACAGGTACCATGGCATCTAAGTGGTTGGGGAGAAGGGCTCTGTCATATCAAATTGGACATTTGCTATGGGGCCCCCTAGATTTCTATATATGCCCCCTGGTGATAACTTGTTGTAACCAGAATATGGCCATAATTTTTTGGGTTGCTTACATAAATTCCATGGCGCTGTAGAGATACAGAGATTGCCATCATTGGCACTTTACAGACAAAATTTAAGACACATCCATACCGCAGCTTTAGCAGTGACTTTATTTCCAGACATCTTTCTCACTGCCCCCTCTACCTCCACTCTATCAGGACTTGGACCCAGGCACCTCCCTAAAGGAACATATATGTTCTTTATGTACATACTAGCTGAAGAGCCCGACGTTGCCCGGGCATAGTAACTAACTGGTTAGTTATAACAAATTATAATGATTATATTGCACATAAAACAATTTACATCATATATTCGTACGTAATGCGCAGCGGCAAATTTTAGGCCACACCTCTGACCACACCCATTTCACAACTTAGTCACACCCATATCCACGTCCCAACCACACCCATTTAGCACTGCTGATCATACTGTTTCATATACAATAATTATAAACAAAAATAAATATGGCCACACAGTGCTCCATACTGTATAATGGCCACACAGTGCTCCATACTGTATAATGGCCACACATGATGCTCTATACTGTCTAATGGCCACACATGATGCTCCATACTGTATAATGGCCACACATGATGCTCTATACTGTATAATGGCCCCACATGATGCTCCATACTGTATAATGGCCACACAGTGCTCCATACTGTATAATGGCCACACATGATGCTCTATACTGTCTAATGGCCACACATGATGCTCTATACTGTATAATGGCCACACATGATGCTCAATACTGTATAATGGCCCCACATGATGCTCCATCTATATATATCATTGTCTAAGGGTTTTTCCGTCTGTCTGTCTGTCTGTCTTTCTGTCTGTATGTCTTTCTGTCTGTCTGTCTGTCTGTCTGTCCTGGAAATCCCGGCTCTCTGATTGGTCGAGGCCGCCAGGCCTCGACCAATCAGAGACCGGCACAGCATCGACGTAGAAATCCCGCGTCTCTGATTGGTCGAGGCCGCCAGGTCTTGACCAATCAGCAACGGGCACAGCGACGATGATGTCATAAAGGACGTAGACATCTCACGTTTCTGATTCAGCGACGGGCACAGTATCGCCGTAGATGTCATAATGGTTGCCATGGCGACGATGATGTCATAAAGGTTGCCTCGACCAATCAGCGACGGGCACAGTGTGCCGCGAATTCTGGAATCATCATTGTCCATATACTACGGGGACATGCATATTCTAGAATACCCGATGCGTTAGAATCGGGCCACAATCTAGTACTGTATAATGGCCCCACATGATGCTCAATACTGTATAATGCCTCCCTCCCATCTTGTATGCATGGCTCATCTCCCTCCCATCCCATATGCATGGCTCATATTCCCCCCCTCCTCCTGTATGCATGGCTCATATTCCCCCCTCCTGTATGCATGGCTCATATTCCCCCCCTCCTGTATGCATGGCTCATATTCCCCCCCTCCTGTATGATGGCTCATATCCCCCCCTGTATGATGGCTCATATCCCCCCTCCTGTATGCATGGCTCATATTTCCCCCCCCTCCTGTATGCATGGCTCATATTCCCCCCCTCCTGTATGATGGCTCATATCCCCCCCTGTATGATGGCTCATATCCCCCCTCCTGTATGCATGGCTCATATTCCACCCCCCCTCCCATATGCATAGCTCATAATTGCCCCTCCTGTATGCATGGCTCATAATCCCCCCACCTCCTGTATGCATGGCTCATATTCCACCACCACCCCCTCCTGTATGCATGGCTCATATTCCTCCACCACGGTCGGGAGGTGACCCAGAACTTTAAATTAAAAAAAAAAACTTTGCTCAGGTACCGCCCCCCGCATTGTCCCCGCCCTAGGCACGTGCCCTCAAGTGCCTAGTGGCAAATATGGCCCTGACTTGTCCACTGGTTGTGTCTGCTATTGCAGCCCAACAAGTTTTCCCTAAATTTTGAAATATCAGGCAGGGCCGGCGTCAGCACCCGGCGCACCTGGGCAAGTGCCGGGGCCCTGAACAGGCAGGGGGCCCACTCACCGTTGGGGACACTGGCGGGCTATAGTGCCAGCCCCCGCAAGTGGACCCCCCGCCTGCTCCAGGCCCTGGCACTTGCGAAACTTACCTCTCCCGGTTCACGGCGTCTTCCATCCTCTGACTGTGAAGTTCAGGTCAGAAGGCGCGATCACATCACCAGTGCGCACCCTCTGCCTGAGCAGTCACAGCACAGAGAGCAGGAAGACGCCGACACTGAGGAGTCCAGAGCAGAGCAGCGTCAAGCAACGAGAGGTGAGTATTTCATTTTTTTTTTAATATTTGGAGCAATATATGGGGACCATCAGAAGGGGCCCATA
The DNA here is from genome assembly GCF_032444005.1 of Ranitomeya imitator. Taxonomy (NCBI): domain Eukaryota; kingdom Metazoa; phylum Chordata; class Amphibia; order Anura; family Dendrobatidae; genus Ranitomeya; species Ranitomeya imitator. The sequence goes on from NC_091284.1 coordinate 34,318,225, forward strand.
TATGGAGCATTATATGGGGCTAATCTATATGGAGCATCTTATGGGGCCAATAATATAGGGAGCATCTTATGTTGCCAATTCTATAGGGAGCATTATTTGGGGCCAATTCAATATGGAGCAGTATATGGGGCCAATTACATATGGAGCAGTATATGGGGCCAATAATATATGAAGCATCTTATGGGACTAATTATATATGGAGCATTTTATATGGCCAATTATATATGGAGCATTATATGGGGCTCATACATGGAGCATCTTATGGGACCAATTATTTTTGGAGCATTATATGGGACCCATTCTTTAAGGAGTATTATATGAGGCCCATTCTGTACGGAGCATCATATGGGGCCCATTCTGTATGCAGCAATATATGGCACTCATATACTGTATGGAGCATTATATGAGGCCCATTATACATGGAGCAGTAGATGGGGTCCATCATATACTGTATGGAGAATTATATGTGGCTCACTATACTGTATGGAGCATTATATGGGGTCAATTCCGTATAGAGCATTATATGCGGCTCATTCTGTATGGAGCAATATATGGGGCTCATTATACTGTATGGAGCATTATATGAGGCTCATTATTCTGTATGGAGCATAATATTGGGCTCACTCTGTTTTGAGCAATATGTGGGGCTCATTATTCTGTATAGAGGACTATATGGTTCCAATTATACTGTATGGAGCATTATATGGGGCCATTATACTGTACTAGATTGTGGCCCGATTCTAACGCATCGGGTATTCTAGAATATGCATGTCCCCGTAGTATATGGACAATGATGATTCCAGAATTCGCGGCAGACTGTGCCCGTCGCTGATTGGTCGAGGCAACCTTTATGACATCATCGTCGCCATGGCAACCATTATGACATCTACGTCGATACTGTGCCCGTCGCTGAATCAGAAACGTGGGATTTCTACGTCCTTTATGACATCATCGTCGCTGTGCCCGTTGCTGATTGGTCGAGGCCTGGCGGCCTTGACCAATCAGAGATGCGGGATGTCTACGTCCTTTATGATATCATCGTCGCTGTGCTCGTCGCTGATTGGTCGAGGCCTGGCGGCCTCGACCAATCAGAGACGTGGGATTTCTACGTCGATGCTGTGCCCGTCGCTGATTGGTCGAGGCCTGGCGACCTCGACCAATCAGAGAGGCGGGATTTCCAGGACAGACAGACAGACAGAAAGACAGACAGACGGAAAAACCCTTAGACAATTATACAGTGGGGGAAAAAAGTATTTAGTCAGTCAGCAATAATGCAAGTTCCACCACTTAAAAAGATGAGAGGCGTCTGTAATTTACATCATAGGTAGACCTCAACTATGGGAGACAAACTGAGAAAAAAAAATCCAGAAAATCACATTGTCTGTTTTTTTAACAATTTATTTGCATATTATGGTGGAAAATAAGTATTTGGTCAGAAACAAAATTTAATCTCAATACTTTGTAATATATCCTTTGTTGGCAATGACAGAGGTCAAACGTTTTCTGTAAGTCTTCACAAGGTTGCCACACACTGTTGTTGGTATGTTGGCCCATTCCTCCATGCAGATCTCCTCTAGAGCAGTGATGTTTTTGGCTTTTCGCTTGGCAACACAGACTTTCAACTCCCTCCAAAGGTTTTCTATAGGGTTGAGATCTGGAGACTGGCTAGGCCACTCCAGGACCTTGAAATGCTACTTACGAAGCCACTCCTTCGTTGCCCTGGCGGTGTGCTTTGGATCATTGTCATGTTGAAAGACCCAGCCACGTTTCATCTTCAATGCCCTTGCTGATGGAAGGAGGTTTGCACTCAAAATCTCACGATACATGGCCCCATTCATTCTTTCATGTACCCATGTCAGTCGTCCTGGCCCCTTTGCAGAGAAACAGCCCCAAAGCATGATGTTTCCACCACCATGCTTTACAGTAGGTATGGTGTTTGATGGATGCAACTCAGTATTCTTTTTCCTCCAAACACGACAAGTTGTGTTTCTACCAAACAGTTCCAGTTTGGTTTCATCAGACCATAGGACATTCTCCCAAAACTCCTCTGGATCATCCAAATGCTCTCTAGCAAACTTCAGACGGGCCCGTACATGTACTGGCTTAAGCAGTGGGACACGTCTGGCACTGCAGGATCTGAGTCCATGGTGGCGTAGTGTGTTACTTATGGTAGGCCTTGTTACATTGGTCCCAGCTCTCTGCAGTTCATTCACTAGGTCCCCCCGCGTGGTTCTAGGATTTTTGCTCACCGTTCTTGTGATTATTCTGACCCCACGGGGTGGGATTTTGCGTGGAGCCCCAGATCGAGGGAGATTATGAGTGGTCTTGTATGTCTTCCATTTTCTAATTATTGCTCCCACTGTTGATTTCTTCACTCCAAGCTGGTTGGCTATTGCAGATTCAGTCTTCCCAGCCTGGTGCAGGGCTACAATTTTGTTTCTGGTGTCCTTTGACAGCTCTTTGGTCTTCACCATAGTGGAGTTTGGAGTCAGACTGTTTGAGGGTGTGCACAGGTGTCTTTTTATACTGATAACAAGTTTAAACAGGTGCCATTACTACAGGTAATGAGTGGAGGAAAGAGGAGACTATTAAAGAAGTTGTTACAGGTCTGTGAGAGCCAGAAATCTTGATTGTTTGTTTCTGACCAAATACTTATTTTCCACCATAATATGCAAATAAATTGTTAAAAAAACAGACAATGTGATTTTCTGGATTTTTTTTCTCAGTTTGTCTCCCATAGTTGAGGTCTACCAATGATGTAAATTACAGACGCCTCTCATCTTTTTAAGTGGTGGAACTTGCACTATTGCTGACTGACTAAATACTTTTTTGCCCCACTGTATATATAGATAGATGGGGCAATGTATGGGGCTCATTATTCTGTTTGGTACAATATATGGGGCTCATTATTCTGTATAGAGGACTATACTGTCCGGTTTCTGAGCTAATGTAGAATGCACAATAGATATCACTCATGTAATGTAAGAAGTAAGTTAAATCTTTGGCATTGTACTATACCTATATTTCTCTGCCGTATCCGTACATTATGAATTGTGGTATGTGTTAAAGGGGCCCACGGGACACTTTTCGCCCAGGGCCCATGAAAACCTGGAGCCGGCCCTGATACCAGGCACAGCCTATGGACAAGGAAGGCGGGCGCGCGGTGGGTCGGGGTGCTATTTCCAAAAGAGAGCGGCCATGTCTTTCTAATCCTACTTGCCCACTAAAATAGCTGAAATGGATTATTAATACGCAGCCGTCCCATGAAGGAAACAGAAGTCTCTTATTCGTCAGACAATACTGGACATGCAGCTTTTGAGATGTATGTATCAACCGTGTAAGGCTATGTTCACATCGCGATTTGATGTGGGTTTTGGTGTGGCCGAAATCCATCCTCAAATCTGCTCACAAAAAGCGTCCTATGTATGCGCCTGTACACATACTGCCTTTATTTCCACATATTTTTTTTTTTATGCATACTGAAATGTATTCTTGGTATTTTCCAGCAGAACTTCTCTTATGCATTTTTTCTGAGTTCTTTGTTCTGTAAATGCGGCAAAAAAAAAACATTATTGCTACGCACCATATAAAAACACGTCGGGCTGCAAAGTGCACTTTAAAAAAAAGCAACCATCCAAAAACTCTTTTTTTTTTAAATGCAGTTTTCATGTGTGCGGTGTTTTTTCTTTGTTATATTGTCTTATCCCTCAAATTGTTCCGTAGTGAAATTTTTAAGCGTTTTTTTTTTTACTAGCATAAAAGCCTCAGAAATTAATTTATTTGAGTGTTTTCCCATTGAAACGTGTAGGAAGTATTTGAAGTGGATTTTGGGGCAGATTCTGCACGTAATTCCACATAAAAAAAACCTCTTGAAACGATTTTCCTCATGTGTTTGAAAGAGCATCATGTTGTTTATTTGACACATGTCCGTGAATAAGGAATGGTAAAACAAGCATTATTTTTTTATGACGACTGAAAAATCCATTCATAAAAAACACCTCAAACAAACTCTGCACCTCAGTGATTAAATCTCAGAGAAAAACCTCTTTGTGGCCTACAGTGACCCCAGCACAGTGATTGTCTGTTGCCTATAGCAACCAATGAGAGCTCAGCTTTCATTTTTTCTAAGCAGTTCGAGGAATGAAAGCAGAGCTCTGATTGGTTGCCATGTCCGACAGGTTTGAGAAATTCCAAAAATTGCATTTTGTGAGCGTAATTCAACAATAAAAAGGCTTTTTTATATGGATGCGACTTTTTCATTCACTCCTAGAGTAAAACTAATCATGATGGGATCAAAGGGCATCCATTTTAATCAGTGTCTGTGGTCCAAACCGAGCTAATATATAATGGAGGGACCACTACTACTCTTTTTTAGACACGTGGAAAGCCCAGTCAGAGGTCCCCTTCAAATTGTAAAAAATATCTAGCCGTGGTGTCTTGCTAATGACTCGATCTAATCCAATATTCCCTGTAATTATGTACGTGACATCTGCTCGCTCATTCCTGCCGCAGCCCCATTGCCTGTCACTAGGATGCGGCCTACCCGGAGACGCCTGACGTCAATGGTGTCTTTGCGTCCGGTCAATATAGAGCGGTTCTCCAGCTGTTAGGTGACTGCTTCCAGTATTAAAGCTTACGCTGCACCAGCCTGACCTTAAATGGCTGTAATATCTCATGGGCCCAAACCCAACACCTTTCAGAAGTATGGGAGCAGATCCCGGTGCTGACTAAATAACAATGGACAGTCATTTCATCAGCATCAGAATTATGCCTCATATTGCTTACACTTTTCATAGTCGACCTATAGATTTCCGTCTTCCATAAATGCCTATGGCACAGCAATCCTGGCCTAAAAATATCTACCCAGCGGGGATATAGTGTGCGCCTGTGCTCATCTATATGGGGACTTGTCACTAACCATGATGAATGAACTGCAGTGTAAAGGGGTTGTCCAGGATTAGAAAAACATGGCGTCATAAAACAGCGCCTCTCCTGCCTTTGGGTTGTGTTTAGTATTGCACAACAGCCCCTTCTGAAGTCAATGTGGCTTCCATATGAATCCAACAGATAAAAAAAATATTTTTTTTGGCTTGGTGCAAGATGTACAGATACCTGAGTATCAAGTAGTGAACACACACGCACGCACACACACCCGCACACACACGCGCACACAGTATATACAGCTCTGCCGAAAATTAAGAGACCACCACAGCAAAACCCTGTCATGGGCAGCCCAATATCCAAACCTGAACCTCATTGAAAACCTCTGGAATATAATCAAAATGAAGATGGATAGTCACAAGCCATCACACAGAAGAACTGCTGACATTTGTGTGCCAGAAGCAGCGTGAAAGACTGGAGGAAAGCATGCCAAGACGCATGAAAGCTGGGATTAAAAATCATGGTTATTCCACACAATATTGATTTATGAACTCTTCCTGAGTTAAAACATTAGTATTTTTGTTTCTAAATGATTATGAACTTGATTTCTTTACATTATTTGAGCTCTAAAAGCACTGTTTGTTTGTTTTTTTTATTTTGACCATTTTTCTTTGGCAGGAAAAAAATACAAAATGTATTGCTTGGAAATTCAGAGACGTCAGATTATAGCATAAAAGAACAATTTACCTTATATACTTATAAAGAGAAAAATCACAGAGTGATCTATTTCAAGTGTTTATTTCTGTTAATATTGATGATTATGGCTTACAGCCAATGAAAACCCAAAAGTCGTTATCTCAGTAAATTTGAATAATTACTAAAAAACACCGGTAAAGGCTTCTTAAGCGTTTAAAAAGGTCCCTTAGGCTGTTTCAGTTGCTCCACAATCATGGGGAAGACTGCTGACCTGACAGATGTCCAGAAGGCAGTCATTGATACACTCCATAAGGTGGGTAAGGCACAAAATGTCATTGCTAAAGAAGCCGGCTGTTCACAGAGTGCTGCATCCAAGCATATTAATGGAAAATGGAGTGGCAGGAAAAAGTGTGGTAGAAAAAGGTGCACAAGCAACCGGGATAAGCGCAGCCTTGACAGGATTGTTAAGAAAAGGCCACTCAAAAATTTGTGGGATATTCACAAGGAGTGGACTGCTGCTGGAGTCATTACTTCAAGAGCCACCACGCACAGACGTATCCAGGACATGGGCTACAAGTGTCACATTCCTTGTGTCAGGCCACTCATGACCAATAGACAAAGCTAGAAGCCTCTTACCTGGGCCGAGGAGAAAAAGAACTGGACTGTTCTCAGTGGTCCAAGGTGTGGTTTTCAGATGAAAGTAAATTTTGCATTTCATTTGGAAATCAAGGTCCCAGAGTCTGGAGGAAGAGTGGAGAGGCCACAATCCAAGCTGCTGGAGGTCTAGTGTGAGGTCTCCACAATCAGTGATGGTTTGGGGAGCCATGTCATCTTCTGGTGTAGGTCCACTGTGTTTTATCAAGAAAAAAGTCAGCACAGCCATCTACCAGGAAATTTTAGAGCCCTTCATGCTTCCCTCTGCTGACAAGCTTTTTGGAGATGGAAATTTCATTCTCCAGCAGGACTTGGCCCCTGTCCACACGGCCAAAAGTACCAATACCTGGTATACAAACAACAGTATCACTGTGCTTGATTGGCAGCAAACTCGCCTGGCCTTAACCCCATAGAGAATCTATGATAGAGAATTTATGGAGTATTGTCAAGAGGAAGATGAGACACCAGACCCAACAATACAGATGAGCTGAAGGCTGCTATCAAAGCAACCTGGGCTTCCATAACACCTCAGCAGCGCCACAGGCTTAAGCCTCAATGCCACGCCGCATTGATGCAGTAATTGATGCAAAAGGAGCCGCGACCAAGTATTGGGCGCATTTACTGAACATACATCTCAGTAGGCCAACAATGATATTCTAAGTTTGTGAGAAGCACCTGTATGTGCCTTCTTATACACCATTCATTACACCCATGGTTCCACCACAGGCTTCCCTGGTGGTTACCCTCTTTAGGTTTTGCATTTCCACCAATATTCATATGACCCTGCAGCTGTGAACTATGTCCTCCCTTATCCCTTGGTTGTATTATTTCCATTTACCTTAGGCTACTTTCACACTAGCGTCGGATTCGGCCCGTCGCATTGCGTCGGGCAGAGATTCCGATGCTAGCGTTTGTTGTGCCGCACAATGGGTGCAGCGGATGCATTTCTCCGGCGCATCTGCTGTCCCATTGTAAGGTGCGGGGAGGTGGGGGCGAAGTTCCGGCTGCGCATGCGCGGTCGGAAAAAGCGGTCCGTCTGCTGCAAAAAACGTTACATTTTACGTTTTTTACTCCCGGCGGTCCGCCACAACACGGCGCAACCGTCGCAAGACGGTTGCGACGTGTGTCAATACGTCGCAATGCGTCGGTAATGTAACTCTATGGGGCAAAAACGCATCCTGCAAACAACTTTGCAGGATGCGTTTTTTCCCCTAAACGACGCATTGCGACGTATTAAAAAAAATGCCAGTGTGAAAGTAGCCTTATCTTCATACCTTCCACGTGTATGGGTCTGTATTAAGTTGCTTTATGCATTGTACTGTTTGCAGTATTTAAGCCACATATGTAAATATATATATTTTCTTATTATTTATATCCCTTGCACTTGCTTTTGGATAGTTATGGCCACATACTGTATGTCCTTTCCACTATTGGCACGTTGCAGTTTTTGGATACCAGCCATTGCAATACACTATTTGCTGCAGTGCTGGGTATTGATGCAAGAGACTCGCGCAAGTTTCTCGCATTGCACACACAAGCGTGACCCCGGCCTCAGGCTCAATCTTAGGGCTCATGCAGTCAATTCTATCTTCGGATCAATGTTATTCTATGGGGCTGCCCATATGTCCGATTTAAAAAAAAAAAAAAAAAAAAAAAATTTCCTCGTTATCAGTAAATAAAATTGCAATTATCACCTGTCAATTGGATAGGTGTCCGTTTGTTTAGACTGTCATACCCCTTTCACGCCTTAATTACCTGTTGCAGGTCGCATACAGGGTGTATGGAACAGGCACAAGAGCCAGTACCTTGGCTTCATAGAAAAACATGAATTAATCTATGTACAGTAATATGATGCTATTGCACTCTGCCCCCTAGTGGTGACTGTAAGCTGACAAAATTTGATTATTTTCTTCTGTACAGTTGATTTGTAACTTCAAATAAATACTGATCATTAACAAGGTGTAGAAAGGTGAAGTTTCATTTTAGGCTACTTTCACACTAGCGTTTTCTTCAATACGTCGCAATGCGACAAAAATGCATCCTGCAAAGTTGTTTGCAGTATGCGTTTTTGCCCCATAGACTAACATTAGCGACGCATTGACACACGTCGCAACCGTCGCCGTGTTGTGGCGGACCGCTGGGAGCAAAAAACGTTACGTTTTTTGCTTCCGACGGTCCGTCATTTCTGACCGCGCATGCGCGTCTGGAACTCCTCCTCCACCTCCCCGCACCTCACAATGGGGCAGCGGATGCGCTGGAAAAATGCATCCGCTGCCCCCGTTGTGCGGCGCATTCACTGCTAGCGTCAGTAACCTCGGCCCGACGCACTGCGACGGGCCGAGTTTGACGCTAGTGTGAAAGTAGCGTTAAAGATGTAAATTACTTTCTCTTAGCCATCATGTACCTTTTTGTATTGACAGTCACCACGTCCACTACTTAGTGAGTATGCGAGCGATTCTTCAGAAATGTCAGCGTGTGAGTTTACTGAATGAGCTGTCAGTCTTCTGCATATTATTACACATCAGGATAAACTGTAAATACTGGAGATGAACATACTTCCGCTCACTTTTTTGACTTTGAAGAAATTTGCTTTTCTTTGCTGCTGTGACTCACATAAGAAACTTGAAAATCTTCTGCCTGGACAGACCGGTCTCTATATTTGTTATTTATTTCAGTAACTTTTTTTTTTAAAAAACATTGTTTATTTACTGGGGTAGCCCATTTTTGGATAAAAACTTTCTCGAAACTTTTTGCCAACTTTTTTTTGTTATTGTAAGCACAGTTTTAAGATTTCTTCTGGCCTCTTTTACTCCTTATAAGTCCTTTTTAGATTAAAGGTTATTGTTGGATATATATATATATATATATATATATATATATATATATACAGTATATAACCGGAAAATATTGCCTTTTAGGTTTGGGTGATTGACAACCCAAAAAAGTGTTAAGACTCCAGTATCGTGTGATCTGTGGAACCTCAGGAGTATCATCAAACTATGGTTGGTCATCAAATGTTCATCTGGTTGACCTTTTCAACCTTATCTTAGAAGATAAATGAACCTGGAGGAAATATTCTTACATCATTTTCCTGTGACCATTGTCTCTTCCAGCCAAACTTCCCTTTACAGGAAGGTTCACGCCATACGACGGGGTCTGTGAAACTCATTCAACTATTCTATGCATTGACCATTGAGGAAGCCTAAATCTAGCCCTACAATGAAATGAACACTAAACCTAGAAATGAATGATAATAGCACCTAAGAGCTTATCTCGCCCGGCCCCCATACCTTAGGAGTCCATAGTTTAGTAGCAATTCTGCAGGGGTTAATCTGCTAACTTGTTCCATTTTTAACCAGGGTGTGGCTTAGTCAAGGGGTGGATCAATGAGCTAGTGTCCTACTGCAAATGGGGCTAAGGGGGGAGGCTCCTGCTGCAGTCAGGTCCAGTACTGTAGGTAGAGGGAGAGGATATATATATATATATACTGTATATGTCGCGGTTACTAAATAGATTAAAAGAACAGAGGAGCTTGCAGAATAGCTGTCGTTTGTTTTATTTTAAGCATTTTTGGTTACGTTTTACTAGTGTTCAGTGTATCTTCTATTTTAGTAAATTATACACATGTAAATAACATAGGGTATAATTTGACATTATTTTGATCACAAGAGCGTAAAAGCCATCCCACCACGACAAGGTGTACCTAATCAGGATGGACCCTAACGCTTATAGTTCACCTCACTGTGTGTCAGCAGACATCAAAATAAATGGGGGCAGAGCAGGACCCAGACCCGACTGTTTTGCCCCTGCCCATGGAAAGGTATACAGGCAAAATGCACAGCCTAAAAAAGGGGAGCCACACCACTGTAAGGACAAAAAAACTAAAGCAAAAACCAAAGAAATGAGCTGGAACACATGTGGGTATAAGTACAATGTGTGGGTCCGCATTCACAGTGTGGCCATTTAACAAAAATGGCAACCTATATTGATGAGGAGGTGTGCTGGAGTTACTGGAACGCCGGTCGAGGGACCTACACCGCTGTGTGCACCTCGCCAAAAATCCTACTTCAGCCCCTGCTGCAGTAAGAATTATGGCTTAGAAAATGTTGCTGCTCTTCATGAATTTGACAAGTGGTGGTCATCACTCCCCCGTCTCGCTGCAGCTCTGCTCATTTTGGTGTAGCTGGGAGAAATTGGCGTGAGAATGCAAAAATTAGCAAAATGTTGGCTCAACTCTTTCACACTTCCGTTTTTAGAATCTGCACAGGATCCGTGAAAATGTTGAAATGACGGATCCTGTGCAGATTGTAAAAAACGGGTGCACTGGGCCTGTTTTTCTGACGGACGCATCGAGGCTATGTGCACCTGTTGTGTTTGCGTCTTCACAGCGTTTTTCCACTACGAAAACGCTTACACAACACAACCCAGATTAAAAATAATAAAAAAAATTAAAAATCGCAATATTCTTACCTTCCGGTGTCCCGCGCAGCGTTACCGATCCTCCCGGCAGTTAGCGTTCCCAGTAATGCCTTGCGTGCAATGACCTCTGATGATGTAGTGGTCTTGTGAGACCGCGACGTCATCGGGTCACTTCGCAATGCATTACTGGGAACGCTAGCTGCCGGGAGCATCGGTAACGCTACGCGGGACCCCGAAAGGTGAGAATATTGCGATTTTATTTTTTTTCAACATTATATCTTGTTACTATTGATGCTGCATAGGCAGCATCAATAGTAAAAAGAGAGAGAATGAGCGAGAGAGAATTTCCCTGACTGGAAATTCTTCCGTGCATGCTCAATTTCAAAAGACGGAACCCATCGCTGGATTCCTGCTATTGACAGTCAGCAACGGATCCTGCATCCATAGGCTTCCATTATAGCCAACAACGGCCAGCGCAGGACCCGTCGCTGAGCGATTTTCCGACGTGCAGAAAAAAACGTTCCTCTGTGCGTGGTCCCGGCCCAACGGACATCGATTTTCCGACGGATCCAGTGCACGATGGATGAAACGGAAGGCCATCCGTCACAATCCGTTGCTAATACAAGGCTATGGGAAAAACAGGATCCAGCAGAAAAATTTGCTGGATCCTGTTTTTTCAAAAATCAACGGATTTCGACATGAGCTCAAAGACGGAAGTGTGAAAGAGGCCTTAGAAACTCTGTATAACATCCGTCGTCCCCCCAGTGTATACCATCCAGTCCCATTAACCCCAGCCCCTCTCCTCTGGAGTATAACATTCATCCTCTCGCCCCCTAGTGTATAATGTCCATTAATGACATTTGTTCCCTGCTAAATATTCCACCATCACCAGTGAGTGATATTATTGAGAAGTGGAAGGAACCGCAGCAACTCAGCCATGAAGTGGAGACCCTATAATGTCACCAAGTGGAGAAGAGCAGAGAAGTCTCCACCGCTCTGCTGACCCCATAACTGCAGAGTCCAGACCTCCTCTGGTATAACATCAGCACAAACACTGCGCCCCCGCCGGGAGCTTCATGGCCGAGCAGCTGCATGCAACCGTACATCACCAAACACAAAGCCGAACGTCGGATGGAGTGGTGTAAAGCCGCCACCACTGGACTCTGGAGCAGAGGAGATGGATGGAGATGTAGTGACGGCTCACACTTCTTTATCTGCAAAGGGCTCGTTTTTCAGGGGTTTTCCTGGGCCCCTTAGCTCCAGTGAAGAGAAATCTTAATGCTTCAGCACAAGACATTGTGGACAATTGTAGCTTCTATCTTTGTGGGGACAGTTTGGTGAAGACCCTTTCCTGCTCCCCATGACAAGGTCCATACAGACATGGTTGGGGGAGTTTGGTGGAAGAACATGACCTCCAACCCTTACCCATCGAACACCTTTTGGAATGGAGATTGTGAGCTCAGCCTCTCCCTAACATCAGTACATATATACATCGCACATATATTCTTCTGGATGAAGGGGCAAAAATTCCCAGATACCTCCAAAATCTTCTTCTAAGAAGTCTTCCCAGAAGCTGAATGTAGAATGGGAGGTCAGAAAAGCACCTAGAGGAGTAATATGGAGGGGGGCATATACTTTTATCCATATACAGTATCTGTTATGGGCAAGGCAGGATGATAACCACTTTGGAGGCAGATTTATGAAAAATTGTCTAAAAATAAAAAATGTCTTTGTAGTCTATAGCAACCAATCACAGCACAGCTTTCATTTCATATTTCATTCTGGAAAAATGATAACTGTGCTGTGATCTTCTTCTTCCATGTTCTTCAGACAGTTTTCATAAATCATTAATGACTCACACTGAGGTCTATAGGACTTGACTTATATGAAGATTTATTTTAATTTTTAATGGGAGGTATTCAGTGATATTTCCACTCACAATATAATCACTCCACAATAAAGCACAATATTTCATCATTATTATTCATAGTATTGTTCTATAGCCAGTGCTGTATGAACCAGCTTCCTCCGGACACAATGGTTGTATATCTCCCTAACAAACACAGTTGCCGTCCTCAGGTACCTGACGAGGAAAGGCTCGATATTATGTATTGTTTAGTCACCGTCGCAGCCAGGGACCATTGTGTAAAAATCTTCAATAAGTACAACTGAATCATCATCGGGTCAGAGGGACCTTCGAGACTGAATTTCCGGAAATATGACGCTACTTCTTACTAAATCTTCCAATGTCACATTCACTTCAAGCGCTGCTTGATTTTTCTCTGAAAAGAAAATCTCATCAAGAGGAAACATGAAAAAGAGGACTCTGTACCAACAATCAAAATGGAGACCTTCCCTCCTTCAGCTAGTTCTTTCCACCATAGCTGACACACAAGAAATGAAGGATGGTGTCTTTTTTCTCTCCCATTTGCCATCAGGTCCAGCCTTTGGGTTTTCCATTCTATTCCGAGGTACATGGTATACCAACCACCCCTATTTAAAAGGGCACCACAGAAAACCTAGCATATGAGCAGAAGATACTGAATGAACCATCATCCACACTTTGTAGTAGAGAAGAACTAACTCTCGTCTGCCCCATATATTGGATTGACTGGCTTTGGCCGGGCCTTTATGTATTTTCAACTAGGGAAGGAGAGATGAAAGAACAAAAGAATTGGGGTTTTCAATTCAAACTGCCTCCTGATCCATAACTCTGCAACATCATCTGTTGAGGGAGAGTCTATAGACCCCATACACATCAGATGGTCTGCTTTTCCACCGAAAGTGGATGGTTGGGAGGCTTACTTTAAAACCTTACTAACAACCAGTAGCTTTTATGTGGTGCAATCCTAGTGAGGAGTCTATTTGGGCAGTGACAAGTCTGCAGATGTTGTAGGCCATGGTAGCAAGTATTGTCCACGCCGCCTCAGTAGCACCAGAAACATGCAGCCTGGTGTTGTTTAGTTGAAAAGTGGCTCTTAGGACACTTTGAAGAAATGGTTGAAACCCTAGATCCACCAAAAAGATCACCGAGCTGTTTATATACCTGGAATGAAGACTAGAGGGTCCGGCTACCGTACACTGTGCAACCCTTACCATAATTTCGGGGGCAGGAATGGTGTGACATTCCTTTGTGAAGGACTTTCATGGAATTATTCATATGGTCTCCATGCCAATCTCTAACATTGCATCTAAGATAAAAGCGATGGCTGAAAAGGATAAGCCTCACGTCCAGCCTCCATTGCCATCTTGCTGTGCACCATAATATCCTTTGAGAACACTGTTGTGAAATCAATAGAACATCTGCATCTGTTTGGTGCTATAGGCTTCCTCTTGCAGTACAGAATAGATCAATCATGGACAGTGGTTCTGCCATTTTTCCAAAGTGCCCCAGCAGCAGTTTTTCAACACAACGCCAGGCCGCATGTTACTCGTCATACTGTGAGCAGCTTGTATGGCCTAAACGTCTCCATACTTGTCTCCCTTCGAGCAGAACTGGGAAGTAATTTTTCGGCAATTTTTTTGCCAGGGTGCATTCAGCATGGCAGAACCTTCCTCAGACGACCATTATTAACCTCATCAATAGCAACCAAAGCTGTAAGTGCCAAGATTTCTGCATGTGGCACCAGTACTCCATACTGGAGAAATAGTGATGTTTTGAAAACTTTGCTTCCAGTTTTTCAGTTTTTTGCAGATCAGTAACATGTCTATCCATTCAGTGACCTGTTTCAATATTGAGAAGTGTGTGTGCGTGTGTGTGTGTGTGTGTATATATATATATATATATATATATATATATACTGTACACTGCTCAAAAAAAATAAAGGGAACACTAAAATCCCACATCCTAGATATCACTGAAAGAAATATTCCAGTTGTAAATCTTTATTCATTACATAGTGGAATGTGTTGAGAACAATAAAACCTAAAAATGATCAATGTAAATCACAACTAATATCCCACGAAGGTCTGGAATCAAAATCAAAGTGGAAGATGAAGTTACAGGCTGATCCAACTTCAGTGGAAATGCCTCAAGACAAGGAAATGATGCTCAGTAGTGTGTGTGGCCTCCACGTGCCTGTATGATCTCCCTACAATGCCTGGGCATGCTCCTGATGAGGCGGCGGAGGGTCGCCTGAGGGATATCCTCCCAGACCTGGACTAAAGCATCCGACAACTCCTGGACAGTCTGTGGTGCAACGTGACGTTGGTGGATAGTGCAAGACATGATGTTCCAGATGTGTTCAATCGGATTCAGGTCTTGAGAATGGGCGGGACAGTCCATAGCTTCAATGCCTTCATCTTGCAGGAACTGCTGACACACTCCAGCCACATGAGGTCTGGTATTGTCTTGCATTAGGAGGAACCCAGGACCAACCGCACCAGCATATGGTCTCACAAGGGGTCTGAGGATCTCATCTTGGTACCTAACGGCAGTTAGGCTACCTCTGGAGAGCACATGGGGGGCTGTGTGGCCCTCCAAAGAAATGCCACCCAACACCACTACTGACCCACTGCCAAACCGGTCATGCTGAAGGATGTTGCAGGCAGCAGATCGCTCTCCACGGCGTCTCCAGACTCTGTCACGTCTGTCAAATGTGCTCAGTGTGAAACTGCTTTCATCTGTGAAGAGCACAGGGCACCAGTGGCGAATTTGCCAATCCTGGTGCTCTGTGGCAAATGCCAAGAGTCCTGCACGGTGTTGGGCTGTGAGCACAACCCCCACCTGTAGTCATCGGGCACTCAGACCATCCTCATGGAGTTGATTTCTAACTGTTTGTGCAGACACATGCACATTTGTGACCTGTTGGAGGTCATTTTGCAGGGCCCTGGCAGTGCTCCTCCTGTTCCTCCTTGCACAAAGGCTGAGGTAACGGTCCTGCTGCTGGGTTGTTGCCCTCCTACGGCCCCTCCACGTCTCCTGGTGTACTGGCCTGTCTGCTGGTAGCCTCCAGCCTCTGGACACTACGCTGACAGACACAGGAAACCTTTTTGCCACAGCTCTCATTGGTGTGCCATCCTGGATGAGCTGCACTACCTGAGCCACTTGTGTGGGTTGTAGGGTCCATCTCATGCTACCACGAGTGTGAAAGCACAACCAACATTCAAAAGTGACCAAAACATCAGCCAGAAAGCATTGGTACTGAGATGTGGTCTGTGGTCCCCACCTGCAGAACCATTCCTTTATTCAGGGGGTCTTGACAATTGCCAATAATTTCCATCTGTTGTCTATTCCATTTGCACAGCAGCATGTGAAATTGATTGTCAAACAGTGTTGCTTCCTAAGTGGACAGTTTGATTTCACAGAAGTTTGATTTACTTGGAGTTATAGTCTGTTGTTTAAGTGTTCCCTTTATTATTTTGAGCAGTGTATATATATGTATATATATATATATATATATATATATATATAATACTAGATTGTGGCCCGATTCTAACGCATCGGGTATTCTAGAATATGCATGTCCCCGTAGTATATGGACAATGATGATTCCAGAATTTGCGGCAGACTGTGCCCGTTGCTGATTCGTCGAGGCAACCTTTATGACATCATCGTCACCATGGCAACCATTATGACATCTACGTCGATACTGTGCCCGTCGCTGATTGGTCGAGGCGAATTCGCGGCAGACTGTGCCCGTCGCTGATTGGTCGAGGCAACCTTTATGACATCATCGTCGCCATGCTGTGCCCGTCGCTGATTGGTCGAGTCCTGGCGGCCTCGACCAATCAGAGACGCGGGATTTCCAGGACAGACAGACAGAAAAACCCTTAGACAATTATATATATAGATATACGAGCTCAGCATCGCCATAGTCTTACTGACCTGGAGAATTACGTTGTTAGGTCATTTTTACTGCACAATAATCACTAAAATGGCTAGAACAGCGCCATCACGGGAGGTGAGTATAAGCTTTTTTATTTCATCGGAGCCAAACATTTAGATCAATAAGAAGGGTTGTCCTAGTAGTGGACAATCCCTTTAAGGATAGTATCTAATAAATTAGATACTTTAGGATTAGGTTTATGATTTGTTTTTACTGAAATGAAATGATGTTAAACAGGCCTTGCCTTGTGATTACAAGACTCTAATATTTTTGTGTTTATAAGGCTTGTTATGAATGTGATAAAAAAATCTGATATACAAAAAAAACCATCAACCTTATGGAAAGCTGACTCCACCACTTTAGTGGTATGATGTTTTTTTTTTTTCTTGCAAAATTGATTTACTCATGAGTTACTGGCTTCAAGTAGTTTTTTCCAGTAAGCGGCAAGTCTCTCCAGGTCTTGTCCAAACAGATGAAAATATTTAAAGGCCCGAGGGAGCGAAAACAGTTTTATAGCAGCGACGTGCTTTAAACTTTCAGATTACTTAGTGTTGATTTAAGACAATCGCTCTTTTTAGTTATGGTTGAATTGTGAGAGTAAATTTTATGCGCCAGGACAAGGCCAGAGATATGTGTCTCTTTGTTTTTGTAAGATTTCCAGCAGATTTAAGTCACAGAGCGGCAAAGATTAATTACATCTTAAGCAGCAGGTTCAAGCATACCAGATTTGGGGTAAGTCGGCTGACAGATGTTTCTTTAGGGTTCATGCCAGAGGCGAAAATATGCAAAATGTGTCCTACTGATCTCTTCTTAGAGAAGCCATTGGACTTCCTTAATCACCTTGGATGAGTTCCTCTGCTGCGTAGGCGCCCCTTATTGTACCCTCCTGCATTCGGGATCTGTGTCCCATGGATCCAATATACATACAACACCTATGGAAATTTAAGGCCATGTTCTTCATGAGAAAAAATTCATGCTGTTGCATGAATATTAAAGGATTTATCCCATCTAGGCAAGTTATCTCCTACTGATAGGATGGGTGATCACTTGCTCCTTGTTGGGGGGCCATCTGCTGAGACCCTTAGGGATAAAGGGAATAAGGCTGGGAAATGCCCTCTGGGAATGAAACGATGGTAATAACACATGAATACCACTGCTTCATTTGATGTCTATGTTACTGCTGGAGAGGTAGGTGAATAAAGTGTCCGTCTCCTAAACAATGAATAGATTAGCACCACACATGCGCGTCCTCTGCTCCTTTCCAACAGGGCATATCAGGGCTCCATTCAAGGTGGCATTATTCCCTAGAAGTACCGTTTAGGCCATTTTCAGACTATGTGCTTTCTTGCTGTACAGTATGTTCTGGGAAATGCTCCCAGGCATATTCTAAATGGGTCCATAGAACCCCTTAGAGCCTCAAAGATGCCAATATTGTACCCATCTGGAATTTTGTAGGTATACGCACATACGTGGCCATCTTTGACTTTTTTTTATTATTATTTATTGTTATTTTTTTTTTTTATCCTTTCAAAAATGTCACATTCACTTTTTATAGTCTGAGATAAGCGTTTAACGGCTCCAGTGCCATAAAATGGCAGCTGTGTCTACAGATAGTTGTTGCTGGCGTGTGGAACAGGTGTAAACAGAAGAATGAAAGGAGCTATCACATCCAGGTGGGCTACAAACAAATATACGGCTCATAAAGGTAAGGAGAAACTTTTACAGTCAGTGTAGCTGAGGGTCATGGAACATTTGTCTGTAGGCCACACACGTGAAGACATTTTGCTCTCCCTGCAGAAGTTTCTATTCCTTCCACATACCTGTAATTTCATGTGGAATCTAGGAGGAAACAAAACGTGCCATGATACATCAGATGCCGTATTATGGAGGTCCTACATTTCTATAAGGCAGCACATGGCTCTTAGATATAGAATCCAGTGTGCACATTGCTCTGACTTTACTAAAGCTACAATCGAAGGCTCCCTACTCATGATGGTGGGTCAATCCTCTAAAAACAGGTTTGTTTGTGTAGGTCTTATCTAACACGTGTGGGCACCATAAGGCTTATTTCACACATATCAATTCCCTTTGTTTTCGTTCCTGCCCCAGATCAACAGCGCATGTGCCAACGGTGAGGGCCAGGAGATGACCATAACGTCAATGTTGATGACATGTTCATTGTAGAAGTGAAATTTTTTTAGGGTTGCATGGTATAAAAAAAAAAAAGAGCTACTCTGACGGAAAATCCCTTTAATTCAGCAATTTAAACAGAGTCCTACATTCATAAGTTTTTGGCAAGGATGGCAACAGGAGAAAATTCCTTAGAAATGGCCATGAAGTCCCTCATTGATCATAGTTTTCATGCTAGTATTGTATCAATCACTAGTTATTACAGTCAACATCCATCATGTTTGGTCAGATTGTGAAAAAGGTTTACATCTGTTTTTTTTTTTCACTTTATCTAACACTGTGCTAAGGTTTAGGATAAACATTAGCTCAAAATATATTCTCTTAAGAACATTATATTTTTTGTGACCAATTTTTTCTTGGGTCTAAGGGGAAACGTCTCTCCTTATGGAAAGTGACATCCTGACATCTCAGTGTAAGGAGACTTTTAGGCTGTGTGCACACGTTCAGGATTTTTCACGTTTTTTTTCCCGCTATAAAAACCCGATAAAACTGCTAAAAAAACGCATACATTAAGCATCCTATTATTAGAATGCAATCCGCAAATTTTGTGCACATGTTGCGTTTTTTTCCGCTGCGGAATCGCATTCCGGAAAAAAAAAAACACAGCATGTAAATTCTTTGGGCGGAATCGCAGGGATTCCGCACTCATAGGAATGCATTGATCTGCTTACTTTCCGCATGGGGCTTTGCCCACCATGTGGGAAGTAAGCGGAGCATGTGCGGTTGGTACCCAGGGTGGAGGAGAGGAGACTCTCCTCCAGGCCCTGGGAACCATATTGTTAAAAAAAAGAATTAAAATAAAAAATTGTGATATTCTCACCTTCCGGCGTCCCCGGCAGTCTTCCCGATCCTCACAATGCTCCCGTTCCCAATAATGCTTGCGGCAATGACCTGTGATGACGTAGCGGTCTCACTAGACCGCTACGTCAACAAAGGTCATTCTCGCAATGCATTACTGGGAATGGGAGCATCGGGAACGCTGCGGGGGACGCCGGAAGGTGAGATTTTTTTTCATTATTATTTTTAACATATCTTTTTACTATTGATGCTGCATAGGCAGCATCAATAGTAAAAATTTGGTCACACTTGTCAAACACTATGTTTGACAAGTGTGACCAACCTGTCAATCTGCTACAGATCGCTTGGAAAACGCTAGCATTCTGCAAGCTAATTATGCTTGCAAAATGCTAGTGTTTAGCCGGAATACACATGCCAATTCCTCATGCGTTTTACCCGCGGCAGGAGTTGCGGAATTGCCACGGAAATTTCCGCGGCAATTGTGCAACGTGTGCACTTAGCCTAAGGCCATGCAATGCTCGGCCGAGAATTTTATTATGCAAATAGCATCTTCAGAGAGGAAGAGGTCAAGAACTCTAGTGTCATGTATTGGAAGTAGCTATCCTAAAAGTTAATATCGGCCATGTTATTCAAGTATGTTTTTTGTAGGGTCTTTCTTGTACAAACAATTTGACATTCATTCGAGTGTTCAGCACTTATTATCCTAAATGCCATTTTAAAGGCATATTATTATCCTGTAATCCAAGAATAGCACCATCAATGGACTGTGTCGGGTACTGCAACTCAGCCCATTTACTTGATGCCCCTAAAAATTGCAGCTTGATGAGAGATGCCCTTATGTAATTTATCGCCATCCTTGGCACGACCGTGTTAATTGCACTCCTAATAGTGCTCAATCATTGGTAATTTGGACAAGTTTCTGAATAAAGAGTAAATATAATTGACCCTGTCATGGAGACATCAAAGAAAAGTGATTCATCACACCTCACTTTCTTTGTTCTGAACTGGATCTCGTATGACTTTGAGGGCGAAGGATGACTTTTCTCTGGATGAATGTTGCCTTCATGTCCGATAGAACGAAGGCCATAAAAGTAAATAGTGTTGTTACCGTCGTAGGAATGTTGTGTCTTGTGAGCACTCGATTACTCATGTTTTCTTTTTATCAATGAGTTCAAGACTCAGGTAACACACCTTGTGATTCAGACAGTCTCATTACGCGCCGCTTGTATGATAAACAGAAAGTAAAGTACATTGTGTATGGAACACAAATCTATACGTTGCTTTAAACAAGGTCATCCCGGTGACCCGATTACACCCGCGAGCTGTGTGCAAGGTTGAGAATGTGGGCAACATGTTCCATGTTTTTACTCATTCCCTCTGGAATTACGTTCATTGCCCTTCACACCTCATTGAATTCTATAGTTTATAGTATAATGTCATCAGCGGGCTGCAGATTCATCTCTGGGCCAAGATGTTTGAGAAGGCCAAAGAGGACAGCAAAGCTATGAATGGCATGATAGTTGAACTCTTCAGCTACTTTATATTGGATTCCAGTTAGGCCGGGGTCACACTACAGCGTAATACGGACGAGTGATAAGCGATGTTGCCAGATGTTTATAGAATAAAAGAACAATTTACATTTTACTCAAAAATATATCTATAAAGAGAAAAATCAGACAAACTGAACATTTTGCAGCGGTCTCTTAATTTTTGCCAGAGCCGTATATTGAATTTTAGATTTTTAGATTTAGCTAATAAGTGACATTGGAAATATATGAAGCCTTGGAAAATATTTTGTTGAAGTTATCATCACTAAAAATGGTGAAACTAAATGTAAGGGGGCAGTAACTTTTTTTTTTTTGCATGTTCAATATGGTCCTTAGATAAACTATGTTCCCTAACTGAGTGGAGTAATCATTTGAGCAACGTATTATGTAATTGGTCAAGTTCCTTTAGTGTAATATTACATTTTGTAGAACGTTTAGTAACAAGGCAGCGTCTTGCCACATTTGCAGTAAGATGATTTTTTTCATGTAGGGTGTATGCTTGTTCAACCAGCAGCGATCACTCGCGACTCCCCCCACAGATGTGAACGCTCAACTGAGTGCTCATGTGTTTTCTATGCTCCCTAAGAGCAACCGGATGGGACGTTTGAATTCAAACCACCGGATCGAGTAGTCAGGAGACCAACCACACACATTAGCCGGTAGTGCCTAAATTAGCGGGGTTGTCCGCCTTTTCTCTAATTTGTATGGGGGCTTTTAGAAACGGGCAAACTAACCGGATAGAGGGAAAAGAGTAGGAACATTTTTCTTTTTGTAGGTAAAAACAAAACCTAGAAAGGAGTGTGACTGTGTGAACCTGACTACACATAGGGGCTTTGTACACAAAATGCCAGGATACTTTTTTTTTTTTTTATTAGGCCTACTTGAAAATGTTCAAATTTGTACAATAACAATTGATGCAAAGTCTAATTTTTTTTAGTAAACCATTTACCAATAATGAATTCATTGGTCACTTGATCGCAAAATGTGTCTTCTACCTCATCGGTCATTAACCATTGGTCACTTGATCGCAAAATAAGTCTTCTACCTTATGACCTTACTGATTCCCCATATCATACTGCACAAGACGAACTGATTTAATTAATAACTTAATATGTGTGAGTCAGTATGAAGCTTCTATAAAAGCTGAATCAGTGCTAGGGGCAACGGGTAGACTGGCCAGAAACTAGGTCATCCGTCATACCTTGATGAGGTAGGTATAAGCAGCCAGATGACAAAGCTGTTGGCAGAACATTAATGGGAAGCATTTGGTGATGGACAGCTGAGTAGTGTACGCTTGTACTGATGTAATACCATGGGAAACATATTAGGTTGTGATATAATTACATGGATCCAGGATTCTACATTGCTTTTCTCTGTGGTATGAACAGTTCATACCAGTGGTGACCATACCGTTTGGTTCTTTACACATGTACCTAAATTATTAAATGGACCTGATAAATATTTCTATTTGCAATCAGAAAACTAAAGATCATAAAGATGTAGTTTGACTTTAAAGGGAACCTTTCACCAGGTTTCCCCAATATATAGTATGGCCAACACCTTTAAGCCCTTTTTTACAGCATTCTTAAGCTCGTAAGCTGCATGTATTGTCGTGGTCCAGTCCGATGGGCATCTGTGGTCTTGATCCACTAGCTCCTTACTTACAATCACTGTCGTCCTTCCTTGCTTCACGTGGATGACGTGCCCTACGTCATCCACATGTGTCCCCAATCGGGCTCCTGCGCATGCACACTTCTCTCTGCCCCCACTGAGGGCAGAACAAAGCACTGTAGTGCTCATGCACTTGCTTTACCGTCAGGTCATCAGCGCTCTTTGGCCTTTCCCAGTGCATGCGCATTACAGTGCTTTGCCCTCAGCAGGGCACAGAGAAGTGAACCTGCTCAGGAGCACGATGGAGGGCACCGTGTGGATGATGTAGGATGTGTCATCCACATGAAGCAAAGAAGGAGGGCGGAAATTGTAAGAAAACGCCCGTTGGACCGGACCGCACCGAACATCTGTCAATATTATAAAACGTCTTTTTGTGCCTTGCAGAGTGCATTGGGGACATACAGCATACTAGAATGCTGTAAAAGGGGCTTAAAGGCGCTGGCCATACTTTATATTGGGAAAATCTGGTGACAGGTTCCCTTTAAGTACTATACTCAAATATCCTACTGTTTTGTATATACAGCCATTATGCATATATACAGTATGTTACTCCATGGTACACATTACAAACAAACCTTGTGCAGACATGAATTAAGAAGGTCACCCACATTACCAAACCATTTATATCTTTGTATCTTTAGAAATATACTTGTAGGTGAAGGACTTGGGGATCCTAGTTAATGATAAACTTACCTGGAGCAGCCAGTGCCAGGCAGCAGCTGCCAAGGCAAACAGGATCATGGGGTGCATTAAAAGAGGTCTGGATACACATGATGAGAGCATTATACTGCCTCTGTACAAATCCCTAGTTAGACCGCACATGGAGTACTGTGTCCAGTTTTGGGCACCGGTGCTCAGGAAGGATATAATGGAACTAGAGAGAGTACAAAGGAGGGCAACAAAATTAATAAAGGGGATGGGAGAACTACAATACCCAGATAGATTAGCGAAATTAGGATTATTTAGTCTAGAAAAAAGACGACTGAGGGGCGATCTAATAACCATGTATAAGTATATAAGGGGACAATACAAATATCTCGCTGAGGATCTGTTTATACCAAGGAAGGTGACGGGCACAAGGGGGCATTCTTTGCGTCTGGAGGAGAGAAGGTTTTTCCACCAACATAGAAGAGGATTCTTTACTGTTAGGGCAGTGAGAATCTGGAATTGCTTGCCTGAGGAGGTGGTGATGGCGAACTCAGTCGAGGGGTTCAAGAGAGGCCTGGATGTCTTCCTGGAGCAGAACAATATTGTATCATACAATTATTAGGTTCTGTAGAAGGACGTAGATCTGGGGATTTATTATGATGGAATATAGGCTGAACTGGATGGACAAATGTCTTTTTTCGGCCTTACTAACTATGTTACTATGTTACTATGTTACCTTGGAGCTGTTTACACAAAACAATAGTGTTTTTGAGTGTAAATTGGCCATGAGGCTCATTCAAGGATGGCGTCATCTACATTTTAATGAGGTGAGAGAACCTTCACAATGATATGTCCTCCATGGCTAACAAAAACATATTGAATGGCAGCACATTTGTGAAATAAAAAGTGAAACCATTGGCGCGCCGCAGGTTGACGCAGTTTTGGCTACCGCGTGCTTCAATCTTAGAGCGCAGTCAGATGGCTGTTTTACCAGCACAAGGATTGCATTGGTCTCCTGACCTGAGAGTGTCAGCATGTATTTCTACGCAGCTGTCATGCTCTGGTTAGTAGAGCAGACGACCAGTCCACGGATTGCGATTCGATCCTCGCCTAAGTAATACAAGCGTCTGACTGAACCCGTAGGAAACGTAAAACGGTTATGCATAAATCTCAACTTCTTGGGTGCACCGGAGAGGCAACAGCAAGAGACCTACAAAAAAATGCAATTATTTTGCAGTGGCCACAGATAATTTCTCTCTCTTTATTCTTCCTGAATCTTCTCTAGTTTTGCATTTTGCTAGTGTCTTTGTCACTACTGGTAGCATTAGGTGTTAGCTGCTGCCCATATAGGTTATACAAGTGGTCCAGTCCCTTTAGGTTGGCAGATCCAGAAGTGCCCTCTCAAAAGCATGGCACAGTCTGAAGAGCATGGAGAATATACCAATGCAGGGGCGATTATATGAAGAGAATCGGACAAGGACATAGAAGAGTATCAACTCATTAGCAGGAACAAGGGGTCTTCTCCTTTGTGTGAGGAGGCACAGGAGAAACCCTAAAAAAGGACCCTCAGCAGACTAAAGGGGCGCATGTTTTTGACAAAACTGTCAGACAAGGACTCTATGAAGGTACCATGAGGACCCAATGTCCTGTTGTTGGACATGTGCTCACAGCCCAGTATTGTGCACCTCTGGGGTGGTATATACTTGGAGGATCACACAAACTTCCAAGTTGTAGCCAATAATACCCTAACTTCTGTTGAGAACTAAAGTCAGACCTTTCGCTGGTAGAGTGTGCTCTGAGTTCCTCCTGGTACAAGACAATACCCATCCTCATGTGCCCAGAGTGTGTAGGCACCTCCTGAATGATGAAGGCTTTGAAGCTATTGACTGGACTTTTCATTCCCCAGACTGAATCCAATTGAGAACCTCTGGTACATTATATATCAGTGCATCAGACATCTCCAAGTATCACCACAGACTGTGCAAGGCCTCGCTTATATCCTGATCAATGTCTGGAAGGAGATCAAACAGGACACCATCCAATGTCTCATTAGGAGCATGGCCAGACATTGTCCAGAGGTCGTAAAGGAACATGAGAGTCACATTATACGTTCCTCTGTTTCACATCCTTCTGTGATTTCAATTTTTTTAGGCAGTATATGTATATGTATATATATATATATATATATATATACTAGACTGTGGCCCGATTCTAACGCATCGGGTATTCTAGAATATGCATGTCCCCGTGGTATATGGACAATGATGATTCCAGAATTCGAGGCAGACTGTGCCCGTCGCTGATTGGTCGAGGCAACCTTTATGACATCATCGTCGCCATGGCAACCATTATGACACCTACGTCGATATTGTGCCCGTCGCTGAATCAGAAACGTGAGATGTCTACGTCCTTTATGACATCATCGTCGCTGTGCCCGTTGCTGATTGGTCGAGGCCTGGCGGCCTCGACCAATCAGACGCGGGATTTCTACGTCCTTTATGACATCATCGTCGCTGTGCCCGTTGCTGATTGGTCGAGGCCTGGCGGCCTCGACCAATCAGACGCGGGATTTCTACGTCCTTTATGACATCATTGTCGCTGTGCCCGTTGCTGATTGGTCGAGGCCTGGCGGCCTCGACCAATCAGACGCGGGATTTCTACGTCCTTTATGACATCATCGTCGCTGTGCCCGTCGCTGATTGGTCGAGGCCTGGCGGCCTCGACCAATCAGAGACGCGGGATTTCCAGGACAGACAGACAGACAGACAGACGGAAAAACCCTTAGGCAATTATATATATAGATACGTATATGTATATATATAGACGTTTCGCCGCCAAGCTTTTTCAGAAACGTGCATCAGGGGGCTCCTGGTGATCAGTGGGAGAGCTGTCCGGTTACATTATGGGTAAGCATGCATAGGCTTTTTACTTGTTTAGGAATGTTCCTTATGGGGTACTGTCCTTGGCACCTTTCCTTTAGATTGTTTAGGAACTATCCTGTGTTTATAGGCTTTACTTGTAATAGCCTAACTGCTAGCAGCATGCCTGCCTCCGGATTTACATAGTGTCTCCCACTTACACCAGTTTACCTACAGTTTCTTTCTGTATCAACTACCTGTATGGGTGCATAATTTTAATATATATCATTTTCTTGCTATGTATTTTTGTAAAAATAAAGTTGTCTTTTCTATTATGATTCTTGGGATTATTTCACTCCTTTTTTTCGCTGTAGTCTATGATTGTTGGAGTTGTCCTGGCAACCCAGTGTGTCGGGTACTGATTTTGGGAGAGCTTTACCTTCTTGCTCTCGGCCACATACTAAGTTTGCGCTTCATGATTTTTTGTTTATGTATATATATATATGTATATATATATATATATATATATATAAAACAGAATGTATTATATGGATTCCTTTGAAACTGATGATTGAGAATGGCCTAATGAACTTGTCTGATATCTATCTCTCAAATATACAAGCATAGGTGATATGTTTAGCATGCAATATCCCCATCAAGCAAAAAAGGGCCTCGATATAAAAATATCTTGAAAAGATTAAAATAACCTCACCGTATAATTAGACTTCAGCAGCGCAATTTCTGTAATGTAAATGCATAATGGCTGTCAAGTGTGGATGGCTAATTTTCGCACTTAGACAGCCGCATCTCGGAAGTGTAAATGATGTGACATTCATGTGACTTTCTCCTTTACTAAAAGCAAACCAAGGCCAATTTGTTTCTAAAATTTAGAGTCAAATCTCTCCATTTCTTACAATTTTATGTATCTTGTAGAATGGAAAATGCACCGTAATATTTTTAAGGATCTGAGGATAAGAAGATCTGAATGAAACCTGCCAAGACTTAGGTTTGCAAAATGTTAGTGTATTTGGCCATCTAAATTCGAAGATGTCACAATAGCTTCAATAATCGATGAGAGATGCTTTTATTTCATTTTACCATGTACTAAATGTATGCTGCTATTCCCAGGACTGAAGCCGCTCCATCCTGCTGTCACATGAAGGTGTGAGGTGTAGTACTGATGTTTTTGCAGGTTTATAGTGCGTTCTTTATAGTTTGCTCACACAATGGCCCATTGGTGAACGATAGCGTGTCATGTAACCACACAATCTCTTTTTCCCATGGGTTAATGGACCATTGAACCCAAAATACGAGTGACAATAAAAAAAGGCATTGGTAGCATTTGAGTGTATGTAAAATTTCTCATGTCCTGGCAGAGATATCGGATCTGAAATCAAAGGGATTTCGCGTTATAGCGATGTTTTTAGGGCTCCTGCAGACGTATAACTCGGATCAGTGCTATCCATGGTTTTGACGAATAGCACTCCTACTCATGTTATTCTATGGGGCTGTGTGCACGATTTGCCTCCAAGAATCGAATGGCACTCGCCAAATCCGTAAAAAATATTGGACGACACTCAGTGTGGTCCGATTTACATGGACTGATATCATGGAGAAGGTGGAGAAACTTTTCTTTTTCATTCCCACTGGATCCTATTCTGATCAGTCTGATCAAATTCTGATCAGAGTGTAATTAGCGTAATCAGACTGATTTTCTTAGATGGAGAGAAAAATGTTGTCTGCACCTAACCTTACATATTATAATAGAAGCTGCTATGTCCCTCTCCATCATGGAATGCAACCTATCTATAGTGGCACGTCAACAAGCTCTGTCACATCTTAAAGGTTTCTTCCCATCGATCAGTTGATTGAAAACGCTGTGGCACCCCTTTGAGTGCCTCATAGAATGTTAGAGTTGGAAGGGAATTCCAGGGTCATCGTGTCCAGCCCCCTGCCAAATGCAGCGTTTCACTAAACCATCTCAGACAGATGTCTGTCCAGCCTCTGTTTGAAGACATCCATTGAAGGAGAACTCACCACCTCTCGTGGCAGGCTGTTACACTCATTGATCGTTCTCACTGCCAATTTTTTTTTTTTTAATATCTAATTTGTATCTTCTCCCGTTCATTCCATTTCTTCTCGTGTTTCCATGTGCAAATGACGATAAGGATGACCCCTCTACACTGTGACAGCCCTTCAGATATTTGTAGACGGCTATTAAGTCTCCTCTTGGCCTTCTTTTTTGTAAGCTAAAAATTACCAGATCCTTTAACCGTTCCTCATAGGACATACTTTGCAGACCGCTCACCATCTTGGTAGCTCTTCTGTGAACTGTTTTCCAATGTGCTTTTTAAAATATGGTGCCCAGAACTGGACACAGTATTCCAGATGAGGCCTGACCAAGGCCTCATCCTCCTAATTGTTCAGGCATAGCTCTGTACATTTTGTAGTGGCGGAGTACCTTATACTTGAGCATTGCCTAGTAAACAATGAAGTCCATGTGGCTCTCACAGGCATTAAGTAACCCCTTAAAGGGAACCTGTCACCCCCAAAATCGAAGGTGAGCTAAGCCCACCGGCATCAGAGGCTTATCTACAGCATTCTGGAATGCTGTAGATAAGCCCACAATGTATCCTGAAAGATGGGAAAAAGAGGTTAGATTATACTCACCTGGGTGGGCGCTCCGATCCGATGGGCCTCTCTGACCATTCCCGGCACCTGCGCACTGCAGTACTTTGCTCTGCCCTCAACAGGGCAGACAAATTACGCCTGTGCCGGAGCCGCAGGGTGAAGACAAGAAGAAGACGTCATCGTAAGAAGATGGGAGGCGCTGGACCGGACTGCAACACCCATTGGACTGAACTGCAGCAGGACCGCCCCTGGGTGACTGTAATATAACCTCTTTTTCTCATCTTTCAGGATACATCAGGGGCTTATCTACAGAATTACAGAATGCTATAAAAAAAACCTGATTCCGGTGGGCTTAGCTCACCATTTATTTTGGGGGTGACAGGTTCCCTTTAAACTAGCTAATCAGTGGTGTTCTGGGAATCAAGCCCTCATCAATGTGATATTGACTGCCTATACTGCAGATTGACTATTAATATCACACGCCATGAAAACTCCTTTAAAGTAAGAGGCCTTTTTTAAGGGGATCAGTGCTCAGCCTGTGGTTGAATACCTGCGATAGTGTAAAAACCTACGCAGAGCTACAACTTCTTGTTTGGGCAACAAGGTTCTTAAGTATTGTTAAATATGCATCATAGATTTTGAGATTTTCTGCAAAAATCTTGTAGTTGAGAAGGATGTAATAACCATTAACTCAACATGTAGTCTTCTCCCCTCATGCTTGGCTCATAACTTCCAACAATGTTGACATGAAGCTGGCCAGCCATCTGATCTGTATTTGTTTTGACCAACATTTGTTCAGGCTATGATAACAAAAGTATTGGTCTTGAAGAATTTTGTTTGCTTTTATTTTGGAACTATTGACATTTACTAACAAAAATGAAAGGTTCTATGGATTAAATTTTTGGATGAGAAGAGATGTCTTGCATAAAGTTATGGCCAGTTGACTAAACAACCAAGTGAGGGTTTGTCTGGAATGAAGATTTCATCATCGATAGTCTATGTTTAGGATTGACCATAAGTGTAGGTATGGTAGAGGGAGAAACCCTTATCAGATTAGCACTCTGCCAAGTAAAATGGATTTGCCATGGCCCCTCCAATATGGCACCCATTGCAATACCAATGAAAAGATTTGTCTATCCAAGCTATCTGAAGAAAGGCCAAATGTTCTTCCATGTGTCCTAACTTTTATCATTATATCAAGGTGGGATTTGAAAGTAATAATATGGACATCCTCTTTAGAAAAAGCAGTTCCTGTGATCACTTGTTAAGGATCATTGATTTGTATCGTTACATGGGTGTCTAGTCAATTGAATGGACAACTATGTAAAACATGCAGTGTGGTGAGTTGGCCAGAGCTGGAGCTGAGCGATTATGTGTTTCAGCTCATACAGAATTCACTATATGACCTTCATCGATCTTTTACAATTCCAGGAACCAAGTAGCCAATATGTGTAACTTTTTTTTATTGTTTTCTCTTTATTTTATTTTTAATCTGGCTACTAAGATCCATTGGGTCCATAATGTAGGCCAACTGTGATGTACACTTTTAACTTCTTCATCCCTGCTATAAGTTGTTGATGACAGCAAGGGATAAGTGAATCGCTTCACGTAACCGGTCCATGGTCCAAGTCATCTGTCTCTGGACGTGGACAGGAGGAGCTTGAACTTCTTTACCCTCTGAGATTCCAGAATTGAATTATATTAATCGGGCTGATGAGACTTCACCAGTGCACCACACTGATGATGTCACTTCAAGGTGAGGAACCCAGAAGCTTAGGAAATTAGACCTGCGTGTGTTCACAGCTGGAGACTACTGACATGGACCATGGACTGGGCTTACGTAAAGCGATCTGCTCATCTCTAATTACAACCAAAAACTGTTAGGATCCATGTGATCTGAATTACAAAACTTTATCTAACGGTAACTCAAACTTGTGTAAAGCTTAGATATTTCATCAAACCAAGACAGTTAACTAAAGCTTCTTCTTTTTTTGACCTACAACGTTCTGCTGTATTCACATTGTCTTGCATCTTGTGTTATGGAAAAAAAAAAAAACAGAAATTGCGAAATGCGTCGATGTTCCACTTTTGTAAAAGTAGAGCAGAGACTTTCATTATGTCATCATGCACTAGTCTTTCCTCTGCAGTTCTTGAGGAGTCATAGTTATGGTAGTAGTTTGCATTTTTAACACTTAATAAACTTTCACAAAGGAATGGTTAACTTTAATATAATGTTAAATATTGACAAGGACCATTCACTGCCACAATACAGCCGTGACATTTGAGAGGGTAACGCTTTTTAAGTCCAGCTGTCTTCACAGGTTCTTGATTTATTGGCTTGGAATTGCTGTGAAATGAACAGAAGGAGAGATGTGAAGACGTACATGACGCGTTTCATAATGTGTGATGTATGTTGTAGTTCTGGTGGTTATATGACTGATGCTAGATAGGGATGAGCGAACTAGAACTGTAAAGTTATGGGTTTGAACTGGACACCTACTGTCCGGTACTGAACCCTGAAGATGGACTTCTTTCTGTACGACTGGTTTAATGTTCGGGTTTGGTAGACTAATAAAACTTGTTGAAAGCTGCAGTGTAGCCAATCAACAAGCTTTTCCAGTGTGTGCACTTCTGACACTATCACGTGGGGTTCCCCCTATGTTTGATAACAAGCGCATGTAAAGCAGACAATTGTGGGCTGCAGCCTTCAGCTGTTTGCTTATCTTGGCTGGTTAATAAAAATAGAGGGGTCCCCACTCCACTTTTTTTATTTTAATTATTTAAATAAAGGTGCGCCAATTCTGGTATTTTGCCGGGCTCTTCCTGATTGCCCTGGTGCCTTGGCAAGCACGGTAATTTTGGGGGTTGATGTAAGCTGTGTAATGTCTGCTGACATCAAGCCCAGAGGTTAGCAATGGCGCAGCATGTCAGACATCCCCATTACTAACCGGTAAGTGAATAGTTAAAAAAAACACACAGACATGCAGGAAAAAAAATACTTTATTTGAATAAAGACTCCACAGACACAAAGGAAAAAAAATACTTTATTTGAATAAAGACTCCGTCACACTCCCTCGTTTACCCATTTATTATTTAAAAATAAGTCCAGGAAGGTCCAACGGTAATCCAATAGTGAAATGTCCCATGATGCCCATCGAATACTATGGGATCTCGTGGTGAGAAAGTTCTCAGAACTACACTTCATAGTTCACTCGCAGTCAGCTAGAGACACTGAATTTCTCACGCTACTGTCTGCTGCTGACCACGAGTAACCTTATTGAGCCTTATTCTCAGAACTTTCTCAGATCGAGGCTGAATAGGGTCACTCGCTGTCAGCGGCAGGCAGGAACATGACAGTTTTGGTGCCTGCCGCTGACGCGAGTGAACTATGAAGTCTCATTCTGAGAACTTTCTCCATAGGATTCGATGGGCGTCGCGGGACAGTTCAATATTTGATTCGCGTCAGAACTTCCTGGATTTATTTTTAATTAATAAATGTGCAAACGAGGGAGTGTGAGGGAGTCTTTATTCAAATAAAGTATTTTTCCTGTGTGCTTATGTAATAAATGCGCCATTTCTGGGGCGACTGAGGGCTGGTCAAATTGCGCTGGGAAGGGGCCAATATCCATGGCCCTTTCCTGCCTATTAATATCTGCCCCAGCTGTCTGCTTTGCCTTAATTGGTTATTAATAATAGGGGGGCCCCACATAATATCTTTCAGGGTCCTCCTTACTATGACCATTTTACAGTCAGTTTACGGTACCAAAGTTTGAGCCCCATTTAACTTATATGGAGTTCGGGGTCAAGTTACCAAACTTTTTATCAAGTTTGGCTGAACCCGCTGAACCTGAACTTCCATGGGTCCGCTCATCCCTAATGCAAGATAAAGGGTGATGAATTTGTACAAACCTTTTGAGAACCAATGCATGTTTTTCGGGGGGTTTATCATTTTATTGAATGCATTTAGTTGGTAGTGTGACTAGTATTCATATCCAAGCCAAAACTGAATTTAAAAAAGCAAAAAAAAAACCAAACCAAAACAAAACAAAATGAGCATATACCCTACAGCAAGTAAGTAAGTAAGTAGTAATAATACATGTAAATAACATAAGGTACTTAGTTAACGCTATTTTGATCTGTTTAGAGGTCTCTAAACAGGTAGCTCCAAACTTTTCGTCTATTTTTTTTAGGAATAATTGGGTACAAACGGTGGTGCAAAAACACTTTTTTGTTCTAAATAGTGGGGCAATGTGAACAGGCAAATTCTTCCAGTTCTGTGAGATTCCCGGGTCGTCTTGCATTCACTGGTGTTTTGAGGTCTAGCCACAGATTTTCAATGATGTTTAGATCAAGTGACTGTGAGGGCCATTGTAAAACCTATGGTCATCTATTGTGGATTTTGACATGTTGGAAAAATGAAATACCAGGAGGTGCTCCCGTCAGATTGTGAAAATTCTCAATGTGTCAAAAAGTCATATAACAGTGCATGCAATTGCTGGGTGGGGGGAGGGGTAGATGAACTGCAGTCCATAAAGCTCGAATGACCATGAGTGGCATATTAAAAATGGAATTCATTAATAGTGATTGCAATCAGTGCTGAGACTGATACATCACATATATTGAAAAATTAAATGAAATTGAATAATTATAAAAAAAAACCTTTGCACAATACGTTTCTGCTCCAAGAGCCTTCATCAGGTTTGTATAAAAATATATAACGTGTGAGGTATTTATGCTTGTCCCCATTAGTTATGGGTGCGGTTTTCTTGCTCAGATGATGCAACTAAACTTGCCATTACTATTGTGAATCCTATAGGATACGGTGCAGAGGGAAATAGTAAGTGGTAATATGATCGGTCAACTGGTGAATATTGTAAGGATGGAATAAATTATAATAAAGATCATTTGTGTAATTTACAGTTGGAAGGGACCTCCAGGGTCATCTGGTTCAACCCCCTGCTCAATGCAGGATTCATTAAATCATCCCAGAAAGATGACTGTCCAGCCTCTGTTTGAAGACTTCCATTGAAGGAGAACTCACCACCTCTCAAGACAGCCTGTTACACTCATTGATCAACCTCACTGTCAAAAAGTTTTTTTTCTAATATCTAATCTGCATCTTCTCCCTTTCAATTTTATAACATTGCTTCTCCTGTTTCTATGTGCAAATGAGAATAAAGGTGATCCCTCTCAGAAAGAGGAAAGCAAATGTAGTCCATAAAGGGGGCCATATAATAGGGATTTTAGATGTTTTTTTCCTTAACAACTTGTGGTTCATGGCTCATTTGTCACAGTTGTCTTGTGCCATAAGCCATACTCGCCAACTCATCCAGGATGACTCCTGGAAAAAGGAGAAACCTCCCAGGTTCTTGATAGAGCTAGCAAATCACAAGGCCCTGATGAACCCTTCTAAAACGTCCCAAAATTTCTTCTTTTCAAGGAGCACAAAATATGTGTGGAAGGCCATGTAAGAGATCTGGAGAGTGGCATGAAAAAACTATGGTGAAACATTTTTGATGAAGACCAGATTCCCTATGTTTTCAGAAATGGTCAAAACCGGCAAGTATGTCTTAAGTTTTGCTCCAATTATGCAAAATGACCGCGATCTCTGCCGTGATCTACGGCATGGTTTTGGCGGTCATGGATGGGATGCAGATCTGTTGTTTGACGTTAACTTCAGCACCAACAATTCCATAAACAGTCCAACAAGGAACTTGTGTCTGGCATGGGAGGGAGCTAATCCATGAATAAGGTGGCCAGGTCACTCGAAACGAGTTGATGTCATCTTCTTTCATGTAACCATCACCATTAAAATTTTGTTTTAATCCTCTAACATCCACTTTTGTGTATAAAGAATCGTTGACTGTTCATGAGCTAGATCCTTTTCCTCTTCAATGGAGTATCTTCACGCTTTGACATAGAATTTCCGGGCTCTGATCAAACAAAAGATATACCATGAGGTGAGCTGGATATTTCTTTACTGACATGTGCTAGACCACCCTGCACCTCAATCAGCTGATCGGGGGGTTTATCTGGGGAACCTGATCATCACTGATCTGATGTTGGTGATTTGCCCTCAGAAGAAGTCATCAGCACTAAAGTCAGGGAACTCTTTAAAAAAAAAAATCCCCCATGCCCGTCAAGTTCAATAAATGTAACTAAAAAATTATATTAATATTATTATAATATTATTATATTACAGTATATTAAAAAGAGGAAAAAAAAAAAGAAAAAATAGATCACACTTTTTAAATAAATAATTTTTGTTATAAAAACCAAAAAGTGATAGAAAACAATTAATACATTTAGTGTCCACATACATTCATTTCTGACATTTTTTTTTAATGTGTTCCGGGATTATTTAAATTTAAAAAAAAAATCGCAAAAAAATTAATGAATACATTCGTAAATATCTATCGCTCGCTAGTATGTGTCAGGAAGTGATGCCTAAGAAACTGGAACTAACTTTATCCAAAACAAAGTTCCAAATAGTTATGTAAATGTGAAAAAAGTTGTCTATTGGAATGGAGAGAGGGAAAAGCAAAAAAAAAAAAAATCCTCCTACAAAATTTAAGTGCAAAACAGGGTAATTGTTTTTATTTTATTTTTTGCAAATGAGGAATAAATTGTCTTATTGTCGACTATTTCTTTTATTATTATTATTATTATTATTATTATTATTTCTTTACTTTTTCATGAATTTCCAGAATATTTTATATTGTAAAGAAACGTCCTTGCAGACAGTTGGTAAAGACATGTAAATCAGCCGAGGGGCCAAGGGTGGCTTTTGGCAGCCATTTATATGCAAACCGGCATCATGGGAGACTGGTTGGCTGTAACCACAAAAATGGACATAATAATGGAGTGCATGTCCTGTCCTGTCTATATGCAAAGAGGTTGGTAATCTGTGTCATCCTCATAATACTCCACACTCAGTGTCCGCTGTGTATGGGACAGTGGGGTGAGTGATCTAAAGGGCCTGGGCGCTTTGGATATGGAAAATAGATTTTAGGCCCCTTCATGCACCAGCCATGACTTTTACCTCTTTACCTCCTATAAAAGACATATAGAGCAGTCTATGGGTCCTCATTAAATAATAATAATAATAATAATTTTTATTTATATAGCGCCAACATATTCCGCAGCACTTTCATTTAAATGCATACTATATAATATTAGTAAATAATATTAAATAATATTTCATACTAAATAATAAGACCGTGCTGCAATACCAGGCACCACCCATGGGCTAGAGTGGCACTGTTTCTGGAATCAATCATCCATGGTTTTCATTTTTTTTGTACAATTTCTTTAACATTTTTGCTATCGGGCTCCATCAATCTCATCCTAATTTTTACTTTTTTTTTTTTGTATCACCCTTCTGCTGTTCTTCACCCAAAAACCTATTATTTTCCAGTAACTATCCAATAGCTTTGCCAGGTTGCTGATGACACTCGTCTTGGATATCACCTTCCATGGGGATATATTGCATGTCCTAGGCACTTCTGGGTCTTCTCAAGTTACTAAGTATAAATAGATGTGGTGGTTTGAGCTCATATAAAATGGCAGAATTGATTTTTTTGTTTTTTTTGTTTGCTTTTTGCTTTTTGACCACAGTTGAATTTATATGAAATGATAAAAAAAAATGTCTAAAACAATAAAAATAGCTGCAGTAAAACTGCTCTAACCAGGAGAGATAGCGGCAGGATAATACACAAAATGTACCAGACGGGTTTTAATTTTTTATGTTCTTTCAATATAATACTTTTTTTTGGCAATGTAAATATAAAATTTTATTTTATTTTTTTTTACATAATTTTACAATCCGGAGAAAATATTTTGCATCTGTGCTGAAGAAATTGAAAAATTTAAAATTTACACCCAAATAATTACCATAGTAGATTTTTTCCAATACTCAATAAGACCATATAAATAGAGGGTCTCACTTCACACTGGTCCCATTGCGCTACCCAGTGGGTATTGAGGGTCTTCGTGAGTCTAACTCTCTACAAGGACTGCAAAAGTAGCAAACAAGGAAATAATCCCATGGCTCATTTTTCAATTTTTCACTATAGTGGCAGGCGGTTAGCACCCTCGTCTGAGTCGGTAGGTCAAGTTTTATTACAGGGTGTCCTCTCCTATTGACAGACTTGTACCGCCCATTGTGTCAGACCACACAGCTGCTATGGGTCCCATGAGACGGGTAGCCTGGTGCCGAGGAGAACCGTCTCTCACCCCCAACTGCAAGATGGAGATTCCATTACATAGAGAATCATCACATTGAGAATCAAATCAGAAGGCACAATGACGTCACTAGGTCACGCCTGATCTGCTGAACCTCAACCCACATGCAGAACAGAACGCAGCAGCAGATTAGGGGAACGAGGAAAGGTGATCAGTTTTATTTTGGGAAGTCATACTGTCTAAGGCCATATTATTGTGGGGGCCTGTTGGGGCATCATACTGTATGAGGGTTTGTGTGGGTCATCATATTGTGTTTAGGTTTGGGGGTATTAAACCGTGTGGAGGGTGGTGAGAGTCACCATCTTGTGTGTGGGGTCATCATACTGTATGAGGGTTTGTGTGGGTCATCATATTGTGTTTGGGTTTGGGGGTATTAAACCGTGTGGAGGGTGGTGAGAGTCACCATCTTGTGTGTGGGGTCATCATACTGTATGAGGGTTTGGGTGGGTCATCATATTGTGTTTAGGTTTGGGGGTATTAAACCATGTGGAGGGTGGTGAGAGTCACCATCTTGTGTGTGGGGTCATCATACTGTATGAGGGTTTGTGTGGGTCATCATATTGTGTTTGGGTTTGGGGGTATTAAACCGTGTGGAGGGTGGTGAGAGTCACCATCTTGTGTGTGGGGTCATCATACTGTATGAGGGTTTGGGTGGGTCATCATATTGTGTTTAGGTTTGGGGGCATTAAACTGTGTGGAGGGTGGTGAGGGTCAACATTTTGTGTGTGGGGTCATCATACTGTATGGTGGAACTATGGGGACATCATACTGCGTAGGAGCACTTTTTTGGCACCATGCTGTGGAGTTATTATACTGTGTTGAGCGTCATTATAGGGATATTATACTGTGATGAGGAAAATGCGGCAGCATCATAACGTTTGGAGGAAACTGTGGCGTGCAACGAAGTGAGAAGATGGCTGACATCCTCCCAAAAGACATTGCTTTGGTGATGTTGATACTGTGATATGCTATAATAATACAGTATATTCATGTGTGTTAATGTTGATGCAACTGTTTAATGAATGTCTATGGCATTTATGTGGACGTTATTGGAGGATAGTGAGCTAGGCAGGGAAGAATTACAAGGATGTACTCTTACAGCTGACAGAAGTCTTGGCAAGTAGAAGCGGGGTGGTTAGGAGTAAGATAGTGGTTGTTGTTACACTGTGAAGCAAGAAGTCTAGCCGCAGGGAGTACGTGCGCAAGGAAGGAGATTTCTGAGGTAGCAGTTCTGGTATAGTAACTGGATAAGTGGCAGTCTGGATTTTAGTATGACCAGAATGTCTTAGATGCCTAGTGACAGGAACAGCCAGAAAGAAAGCTCAGCTGTGCTGTGTACGGCTGGAAACCCAGGAGGTAAAGCTGTGGGTTTGTGGGGACCCTGTACATTTAGAGGAGTGGAGCTGAAGAAGCAATGTGTAGGCCGGACTTGTAAGTGTTAGTGAAAGGAGACTAGACTTACCGGGCTGGTGCTTCGGTAACACATGGAAGTGGGCTGTGGTTATAGAAAAACTAGAAACAGAGGATCCAAGATATTCATATTGTATTACGGTACTGTTCTTTTCAAGTGATGTGCTGCCAGAGGTAACTGTTAAGCCTTTACCTCTATGTAAAAGAGATATGAAATCCAAGTTTTGTACCTTCTACCTACGGTACATACTGTATGTTCCATCAGTTTATACAGTAATGTTCCCATCTACTATATAATTGTCTAAGGGTCACTTCCGTCTGTCTGTCTGTCACAGAAATCCTGAGTCGCTGATTCGTCATGGTCCGAGGCCGCAACAAATCAGCGACAGGCACAGTGCGGCCTCAAAATGGCCGCTCCCTACTCCCCTGCCATCAGTGCCCACTCCATAGTCCCCTCCAGTCAGCGCTCACACAGGGTTAATGGCAGCGTAAACGAACCGCGTTATGCCACGGTGTAACGCATTCCGTTAACACTGCTATTAACCCTGTGTGACCAACTTTTTACTATTGATGCTGCCTATGCAGCATCAATAGTAAAAAGATCTAATGTTAAAAATAATTAAAAAAAATAAAAAAAACATTATATACTCACCTTCTGTCGGCTCCCGGATCCAGCCCAGGCCTATCCCGCTCCTCTCGACGGTCCGGTCCATGCATTGCGGTCTGACGAGATTATGATGTAGCAGTCTCGCGAGACCGCTACGTCATCATCTCGTGAGACCGCAATGCATTCTTGGGACCGGAGCATCGCGAGGAGCATCGGTAAACGCCTGGGCTGGATCCGGGGGCCGACGGAAGGTGAGTATATAACTATTTTTTATTTTAATTATTTTTTTAACAGGAATATGGTGCCCACATTGCTATATACTACGTGGGCTGTGTTAGATACTGGGTGGGCTGTGCTATATACAACATCTCTGTGCTATATACTATGTGGGCTGTGTTATATAGTGCGTGGGCTGTGCTATATACTATGTGGGCTGTGCTATATACTATGTGGGCTGTGCTATATACTACGTGGCTGTGGTATATATTACGTGGCTGTGCAATATACTACATTGCTGTGCTCTATACTACGTGGCCTGGGTTATATACTGCATGGGCAGTGTTATATACTACGTCTCTGTGCTATATACTACGTGGCTGTGCTATATACTACGTGGCTGTGAAATATATTACGTGGCTGTGCAATATACTACGTGGCTGTGCAATATAATACATGGCTGGGCAATATACTACGTGTCTGTGCTATATACTACGTGGCTGTGCTATATACTACATCGCTGGGTAATATACTACGTGGCTGGGCAATATACTACGTGGCTGGGCAATATACTACGTGGCTGGGCTATTTACTATGTGGGCTGTGCTATTTACTACGTGGGCTGTGTTATATACTACGTGGGCTGTTATATACTACGTGGCTGTGTTATATACTACGGGGCTGTGTTATACGCTACGTGGGCTGTGCTATATTTCTCTGCTGCATCTATGCATCATGAATCGTGGTATGTGTTAAAGAGGGGGGCCCACTGAGACTCTTTCGCCCGAGGCCCTCAAAAACCTGGAGCCAGCTCCGGCTTCACTGATTGGTCACACCCTGCCGTGAACAATCAGTGACAGTTGCAGTCCGCCCACGAATTGGCGTGGAATTTGAACCACGCTTCGCTTATTGGTCGCGGCCGGCTGAATCCTTTGTATAAATGCTATTATTCTGAAAACTTCATAAATAAAATACATACATATTCTAGAATACCCGATGCGTTAGAATCGGGCCACCATCTAGTTATTTTTATAAAGTTAACTGAATCCTTCCTTCTGGTCACATTACATCTAGGGTTCCTCTGTCGTCTGAGAGTCTGTGGGCTGAGTGGGAACCATGATAAGGAAATAACATCACTCAAATATCATTTCTTCTGAACTACAACTGCCACATTGTCTTTCTTTATGAACTATGGCCCCAACACTATCGTCCCTTATGCTGTCCCCATCCTCAGAGTCTCCCCATGCTGCTACCACTCTATACTTTCCTCCTATGATGCCTGCTCCTCTCCACTGTCCCCACACACTTCCACCTTTCCATACTGTTCCTTATGTTTCCACCTCTCCATAGTGTCCTCCATATGCCCACCTCTCCATACTGTCCTCCCATGCTGCTCCTCTCCACTGTCACCTCACCTCTCTATACTGCCCCCATAAACCCACCTCTTCATTCTGTCCCCTTTCTCCCATCTCTCCATACTGCCCCCCTCCCACCTCTCCATACTGCCTAAAATGCTCTCACTTCTCCATTCTGTCTCCCTATGCTCCACCTCTTCATATAGTCCCCCCATGCTCCCATCTCTCCATTTTGTCCCCAACCCATGTTGCCCCATCTCCATATTGTCCAACCACATTGCCCATCTCCATACTGCCACGCTTGCTGCCCCTTCCCATAATGTCCCCCCATGTTGCATTTCTCCATAATGTCTCCTTACTTTGCCCCTTCTTCATATTGCCACCACCACTGCTCCCTCTCCATAATATCCCATACTCCCACTTCATATTGTTCCCCCTCACTGCCCCTCTCAATATTGTTCCCTCTTGCAATCTGCTCTCCATACTGTCCTCCAATGCTGCCCCTCTCAATACTGTTTCCCCTTGCTCTCCTCTCTCTATAATTTCCCCCCACACTGCACCTCTCCATAATGTCACCTCAAGCTGACCTTTTCCATCCTTCTTCCTCAGGATACCCACTCTTTATACTGTCCTCCCCATGCTTCCCCCTCACAATTTTGTCCCCCCACACTGCCCCTGTCCATACTGTTTCCCCAGGCTGACCTCACTCCATAATATCTTCTCACACTGTCACCTCTCCATAATGTACATCCACACTGCCCCATCATAATATCTTCCAATGCTGTCCCCTCTCTAAAATGTCTCCCCCATACTTCAACCTCTCCATACTTTCCTCCCACATTGCTTAACTTCATACTGTCACCCACACATCCCCTCTCACAACACCATACCCTGCCTTCACAGTAACATCTCCTCCTCTTCCATTTACAATAATAGTACATTTGATCTTTTGCTCCTCCATAGAGCCTTACCGTTCCCTGCCATCTCCACCATGCCTACGTCGCCTCTGCGGCACTGCACTGACAGCATCAGTGGTCAGCAGCAACCACTGCCTATCAGAATGGGGAGTTAAAGTGTGATCCTATGCCCCTGTCTCTTCGCTCATGTGTTCAAATGTATTTGCATCTGAAAGTTGCATATGCAGCTAAATACAGAAAGAAAGGAACTAGCGTTTTTCAGTTCTCAGAAATTCTTTGGCGGGCCAAACGTTGCCTTTGTCGTAAGTTGTGCTGCCCTGCTCAAGGAAGACTGCTGTTTTTAATTTTTTTTTGTCTCCTCAAACAATTTTTTTAAATATATGAAACAAAAAAAAATCAATTTGCTTTCTTTATTGATCAGCGCTGAGGATGAAATACGAACATCTCTATGAAAAGTACCTCCATAAGTGCTCCATTACGACTTCGACTAGGAATACTAAAATGTTGTTGTGTTTTAAGCTCTATTAAATTGAATTAATAATACATGGCGTAAAAGATCCTAATTAAAGCCAGAAGCCTTGGAGTGCCTGTCTCCAAGTCTCCCCCTCTAACATCAAAGACTCTGAGTCATGTCGACAATTAGTCCTAGGTAGTGTTAGGTTTCAGTGCCTTAGGGGACGAGTCATGGCTATTCGTCTTTATAAGGGTTATTACTAATTGTTTCTATTGTAGTTTTAATAGAAGAATAAAAAATACAGAATCCTATTGGTCACAGACAACAACCCTCTGGTCACTCAGAAAAGTCTTTTCTTAAGTTTATACTATTTTCACTAATGCATTGTTCTGGTCTCCTTTGTTTCTTTATTGTTTCTAGAATATGTTTGGAGGGTTTTTTTTTAGCTATTTTTGTTATACCAATGCATTTTGGCCACCGTTCATCTGCTCTTTATGAGGGCACTTAATGGCACCCAAAAGTTTTGTGTTTATTCACATTAGAGATCATCCTCCAAATAGACATATATTGAATAATAATTAATCTATAGTCTATTCCTTTTTGTAAAATGTTTTATTATTACTCACTCTCAAATTTATGGTGGAACCCAAGAGGCCAAATAATGTGGAATGCTCTCTCCATTAAAGTGTCCATTAAAACAAAAAAGAATGTAAAGAGGAAGTTAGAACGTAAAAAAGCCCCAAAGGCCAATGTGAAAATTGCAAGATTTCTAAAAAAATTTTTTAATACAGATTGTGATATGGAACAGAAAATAAACATTGTCAAAGAAAAAGAATGTTGTTCATCAGCTTGGTCAGCCAAAGCTCACTCTTCCATTTTATTTCTTAATCAGATTAGTCTTCTTATTGGTAATCTGAGCTCCGAAAGTAGGTATTTCATTCCCAGTCCAGTGAAATTCTGCAGTTTCAAGCACTTTGCAATCAATACAAGTGATGAATTATTGCAGTCGTGGGATGGAAGCAACATCTAGGCTTAAGAACACAAGATATTACAACAGTTTTTGACTGTGAGTTATGTATAGATATGGCTACCATGCCTTTAATCACTCTAAAACATCATCATGATTCGACATCCACCTTTCCTACGTAATACGGGCCAATTTGGCAAAGTGGAGATCATCACGATGTGCAGACTGCGCTCACGGAAAAGATGAGATCTGGAGAGTATAAGCAAAGTTTTTAATCACGCCATACCGGTGACAGACCAGCATCTTTCTCAAGGTAAAAAAACAAATGATCTTCCCAACACTGACCAATTGTCATTCCCGTGTTTATAATCAGATGATTCCAAAATAGAGTGGCATGTAAACGTTTGGGCATCCCTGGTCAAAATTACTGTTATTGTGAACTGTTAACACCTTTATCCCAAAAGGACAAATTTTACAATTTCTTCAATATCACTTGTGTTTATTTGTAAAAAAAAATATTGGAAATTTGTCAAAAACTTTTTGAAAATTTTGCAATTTTCAAACTTTTAATTTGTATGCCCTTAAATCAGAAAGTTATGTCACACAAAATAGTTAACTAAAACATTTCCCACATTTCTAATTTACATCAGCATCGTTTTTTAAAACATTTTGTTTTTGTTCAAAAGTTAGAGGGGTTAAAAGTCATTTTTCCAACAAAATTTACAAAACCATTTTTTTAGGGACCACATTATATTTGAAGTGACTTTGAGGGGTCTATATGAAAGAAAATACCCAAAAAGTGACACCATTCTAAAAACTGCACCTCTCAAGGTGCTCAATGCCACATTTGTGAAGTTTATTATCCCTTCAGGTGCTTCACAGGAGTTTTTGGAATGTGGAAGGAAGAAATTAACTTTTTCACAAAAATTTTATTTTAGACCCATTTTTTTTTGCTAGGGGTATCAGGAAAAAAAATGGACCCCATAATTTGTTGTGAAATTTCTCTTAATCATGTCAATATACCATATGTGGGGGAACACCACTGTTTGGGCACACAACAGGGCTCGGAAAGCAAGGAGCACCATTTGACTTTTAAGGTACCTTCACACTGAACGATATCGCTAGCGATCCGTGACGTTGCAGCGTCCTGGCTAGCGATATCGTTGAGTTGCTGATGACACTCAGATCTACCTCTCTGGCCCAGACGTCACCTCTCTGCTGTCCAGAATCCCAGAGTGCCTATCAGCCATATCCTCCTTCTTCTCCTCTCGCTTCCTCAAACTCAACGTGGACAAACCTGAACTCATCATCTTTCCTCCATCCCACAAATCTTCCTTACCTGACCTATCTATCGCAGTCAATGACATCATGCTTTCCCCCGTACCTGAAGTCCGCTGCCTCGGAGTAACCTTCGACTCTGCCCTGTCCTTCAAACCACACATCCAAGCTCGTTCCACCTCCTGTCGCCTCCAGCTCAAAAATATCTCCAGGATCTGTCCTTTCCTCAACTCCCAATCTACTAAAATGCTTGTGCACGCCCTCATCATCTCCCGCCTTGACTACTGCAACATCCTTTTCTGTGGCCTCCCTGCTAACACCCTTGCACCTCTCCAGTCCATCCTTAACTCTGCTGCCCGACTAATTCATCTCTCTCCTCGCTACTCCTCCGCTTCCTCCCTCTGCAAATCTCTTCACTGGCTCCCATTCCCTCAGCGCATCCAGTTCAAATTACTAATACTGACCTACAAAGCCATCCACAACTTGTCTCCTCCATATATCTCTGAACTAATCTCCCGATATCTTCCCTCACGTGATCTCCGGTCCTCCCAAGACCTCCTTCTCTCCTCCACACTTATTCGCTCCTCATCCAACCGCCTCCAAGACTTCTCCCAAATATCCCCCATCCTCTGGAACTCTCTGCCCCAACACGTCCGACTATCAACCACA
Source organism: Ranitomeya imitator (assembly GCF_032444005.1). Taxonomy (NCBI): domain Eukaryota; kingdom Metazoa; phylum Chordata; class Amphibia; order Anura; family Dendrobatidae; genus Ranitomeya; species Ranitomeya imitator. Next base: position 34,363,163 of record NC_091284.1, read on the forward strand.
GTCGGATCCTTCAGACGGAACCTGAAAATCCATCTCTTCAGGAAAGCTGTTATGTCTGCTAATGAAAGGTGTAATGAAGGCAATCCAGAGACACAGTGTGCCTAGCGATCCGAGCGCACACAGTGATCTGACAAATACCAAAAAACAAAAGAACGAGCTCTGAGACGTGGAAACTCTGTAGACTGCACACCTGATCCTATCCTAAACACAACTAATAGCGGCTGTGGATTGCGCCTAGCAACTACCTATGCAACTCAGCACAGCCTAAGAAACTTGCTAGCCTGAAGATAGAAAAATAGGCCTGACTTGCCCCCAGAGAAATACCCCAAAGGAAAAGGCAGCCCCCCACATATAATGACTGTGAGTAAGATGAAAAGACAAAACGTAGGGATGAAATAGATTCAGCAAAGTGGGGCCCGATAATTTTAGACAGAGCGAGGATAGTAAAGCGAACTTTGCAGTCTACAAAAAACCCTAAAGCAAAAACCACGCAAAGGGGGCAAAAAAGACCCACCGTGCCGAACTAACGGCACGGCGGTACACCCTTTGCTTCTCAGAGCTACCAGCAAAACAAAAGACAAGCTGGACAGAAAAAAAGCAACAAAATAGCAAAAAAGCACTTAGCTATACAGAGCAGCAGGTCACAGGAACAATCAGGAGAAGCTCAGATCCAACACTGGAACATTGACAAGGAGCAGGGATAGCAGCATCAGGCGGAGTTAAGTAACGAAGCAGTTAACGAGCTCACCAGAACACCTGAGGAAGGAAGCCCAGAAGCTGCAGTACCACTTGTGACCACAGGAGTGAATTCAGCCACAGAATTCACAACAGTACCCCCCCCTTGAGGAGGGGTCACCGAACCCTCACCAGAGCCCCCAGGCCGACCAGGATGAGCCGCATGAAAGGCACGAACAAGATCGGGAGCATGAACATCAGAGGCAAAAACCCAGGAATTATCTTCCTGAGCATAACCCTTCCATTTAACCAGATACTGGAGTTTCCGTCTAGAAACACGAGAATCCAAAATCTTCTCCACAATATACTCCAATTCCCCCTCCACCAAAACCGGGGCAGGAGGCTCAACAGATGGAACCATAGGTGCCACGTATCTCCGCAACAACGACCTATGGAATACATTATGTATGGAAAAGGAGTCTGGGAGGGTCAAACGAAAAGACACAGGATTGAGAACCTCAGAAATCCTATACGGACCAATAAAACGAGGTTTAAATTTAGGAGAGGAAACCTTCATAGGAATATGACGAGAAGATAACCAAACCAGATCCCCAACACGAAGTCGGGGACCCACACGGCGTCTGCGATTAGCGAAAAGTTGAGCCTTTTCCTGGGACAAGGTCAAATTGTCCACTACCTGAGTCCAGATCTGCTGCAACCTGTCCACCACAGAATCCACACCAGGACAGTCCGAAGACTCAACCTGTCCTGAAGAGAAACGAGGATGGAACCCAGAATTGCAAAAAAATGGAGAAACCAAGGTAGCCGAGCTGGCCCGATTATTAAGGGCGAACTCAGCCAACGGCAAAAAGGACACCCAATCATCCTGGTCAGCAGAAACAAAACATCTCAGATATGTTTCCAAGGTCTGATTGGTTCGTTCGGTCTGGCCATTAGTCTGAGGATGGAAAGCCGAGGAAAAGGATAGGTCAATGCCCATCCTACCACAAAAGGCTCACCAAAACCTTGAAACAAACTGGGAACCTCTGTCAGAAACAATATTCTCAGGAATGCCATGCAACCGAACCACATGCTGAAAGAACAAAGGCACCAAATCAGAGGAGGAAGGCAATTTAGCCAAGGGCACCAGATGGACCATTTTAGAAAAGCGATCACAGACCACCCAAATGACTGACATCTTTTGAGAAACGGGAAGGTCAGAAATGAAATCCATCGAAATATGTGTCCAAGGCCTTTTTGGGACCGGCAAGGGCAAAAGCAACCCACTGGCACGAGAACAGCAGGGCTTAGCCCTAGCACAAATCCCACAGGACTGCACAAAAGTACGTACATCCCGTGACAGAGATGGCCACCAGAAGGATCTGGCCACTAACTCTCTGGTACCAAAGATTCCAGGATGACCAGCCAACACCGAACAATGAAGTTCAGAGATAAGTTTATTAGTCCACCTATCAGGGACGAACAGTTTCTCCGCTGGACAACGATCAGGTTTATTCGCCTGAAATTTTTGCAGCACCCGCCGCAAATCAGGGGAGATGGCAGACACAATGACTCCTTCCTTGAGGATACCCGCTGGCTCAGATAAACCCGGAGAGTCGGGCACAAAACTCCTAGACAGAGCATCCGCCTTCACATTTTTAGAGCCCGGAAGGTACGAAATCACAAAGTCGAAGCGGGCAAAAAATAACGACCAACGGGCCTGTCTAGGATTCAAGCGCTTGGCAGACTCGAGATAAGTCAAGTTCTTATGATCAGTCAATACCACCACGCGATGCTTGGCTCCTTCAAGCCAATGGCACCATTCCTCGAATGCCCACTTCATGGCCAGCAACTCTCGGTTGCCCACATCATAATTACGCTCAGCGGGCGAAAACTTCCTGGAAAAGAAAGCACATGGTTTCATCACTGAGCAATCAGAACCTCTCTGTGACAAAACCGCCCCCGCTCCAATCTCAGAAGCATCAACCTCGACCTGGAACGGAAGAGAAACATCTGGCTGACACAACACAGGGGCAGAACAAAAACGACGCTTCAACTCCTGAAAAGCTTCCACAGCAGCAGAAGACCAATTAACCAAATCAGCACCCTTCTTGGTCAAATCGGTCAATGGTTTGGCAATGCTAGAAAAATTACAGATGAAGCGACGATAAAAATTAGCAAAGCCCAGGAACTTTTGCAGACTTTTCAGAGATGTCGGCTGAATCCAATCCTGGATGGCTTGGACCTTAACTGGATCCATCTCGATAGTAGAAGGGGTAAAGATGAACCCCAAAAATGAAACTTTCTGCACACCGAAGAGACACTTTGATCCCTTCACAAACAAAGAATTAGCACGCAGGACCTGAAAAACCATTCTGACCTGCTTCACATGAGACTCCCAATCATCTGAGAAGATCAAAATGTCATCCAAGTAAACAATCAGGAATTTATCCAGATACTCACGAAAGATGTCATGCATAAAAGACTGAAACACAGATGGAGCATTGGCAAGTCCGAACGGCATCACTAGATACTCAAAATGACCCTCGGGCGTATTGAATGCAGTTTTCCATTCATCTCCTTGCCTGATTCTCACCAGATTATACGCACCACGAAGATCTATCTTAGTGAACCAACTAGCCCCCTTAATCCGAGCAAACAAGTCAGATAACAATGGCAAGGGATACTGAAATTTAACAGTGATCTTATTAAGAAGGCGGTAATCAATACACGGTCTCAGCGAACCATCCTTCTTGGCTACAAAGAAGAACCCTGCTCCCAGTGGTGATGATGATGGGCGAATATGTCCCTTCTCCAGGGATTCCTTCACATAACTGCGCATAGCGGCGTGTTCGGGCACGGATAAATTAAATAATCGACCTTTAGGGAATTTACTACCAGGAATCAAATTGATAGCACAATCACAATCCCTATGCGGAGGTAGGGCATCGGACTTGGGCTCCTCAAATACATCCTGATAATCAGACAAGAACTCTGGGATGTCAGAAGGGGTGGATGACGAAATCGACAAAAATGGAACATCACCATGTACCCCCTGACAATCCCAGCTGGACACCGACATGGAATTCCAATCCAATACTGGATTATGGGTTTGTAGCCATGGCAACCCCAACACGACCACATCATGCAGATTATGCAACACCAGAAAGCGAATAACTTCCTGATGTGCAGGAGCCATGCACATGGTCAGCTGGGCCCAGTACTGAGGTTTATTCTTGGCCAAAGGTGTAGCATCAATTTCTCTCAATGGAATAGGACACCGCAAAGGCTCCAAGAAAAACCCACAACGTTTAGCATAATCCAAATCCATCAGATTCAGGGCAGCGCCTGAATCCACAAACGCCATGACAGAATACGACGACAAAGAGCATATCAGGGTAATGGACAGAAGGAATTTGGACTGTACAGTACCAATGACGGCAGACCTAGCGGACCGCTTAGTGCGCTTAGGACAATCAGAAATAGCATGAGTGGAATCACCACAGTAGAAACACAGCCCATTCAGACGTCTGTATTCTTGCCGTTCAACTCTGGTCATAGTCCTATTGCACTGCATAGGCTCAGGTTTAACTTCAGGCAATACCGCCAAATGGTGCACAGATTTACGCTCGCGCAAGCGTCGACCGATCTGAATGGCCAAAGACAAAGACTCATTCAAACCAGCAGGCATAGGAAATCCCACCATGACATCCTTAACCCCTTCCCGACCTTTGACGCCACGTAGGCGTCATGAAAGTCGGTGCCATTCCGACCCATGACGCCTATGCGGCGTCATGGAAAGATCGCGTCCCTGCAGATCGGGTGAAAGGGTTAACTCCCATTTCACCCGATCTGCAGGGACAGGGGGAGTGGTAGTTTAGCCCGGGGGGGTGGCTTCACCCCCTCGTGGCTACGATCGCTCTGATTGGCTGTTGAAAGTGAAACTGCCAATCAGAGCGATTTGTAATATTTCACCCATTATAACGGGTGAAATATTACAATCCAGCCATGGCCGATGCTGAAATATCATCGGCCATGGCTGGAAATACTAGTGTGCCCCCACCCCACCCCTCCGATCGCCCCCCCACCCCCCCGATCCGGCTCCCCTCCGTCCAGTGCTCCTGTCCGCTCCCCCCGTGCTCCAATCACCCCCCCGTGCTCCAATCACCCCCCCTGCACTCCGATCCACCCCCCCCCGTGCTCCGTTCCACCCCCCCGTGCTCCATTCCAGCCCCCCGTGCTCCGTTCCACGCCCCCCGCGCTCCGTTCCACCCCTCCCGCGCTCCGATTCCCCCCCCCGTGGTCCCCCCCCACCCTATCATACTTACCGATCCAGCCGTGGTCCCGTCCGTCTTCTCCCGGGCGCCGCCATCTTCCAAAATGGCGGGCGCATGCGCAGTGCGCCCGCCGAATCTGCCGGCTGGCAGATTCGTTCCAAAGTGCATTTTGATCACTGAGATATAATCTATCTCAGTGATCAAAATAAAAAAAATAATAAATGACCCCCCCCCCCCTTTGTCACCCCCATAGGTAGGGACAATAAAAAAATAAAGAAATTTTTTTTTTTCCACTAATGTTAGAATAGGGTTAGGGTTAGGGGTAGGGTTAGGGTTAAGGTTAGGGCTAGGGGTAGGGGTAGGGTTAGGGTTAGGGGTAGGGTTAGGGGTAGGGTTAGGGGTAGGGCTAGGGTTAGGGCTAGGGTTAGGGTTAGGAATGTGCACACGTATTCTGGTCCTCTGCGGATTTTTCCGCTGCGGATTTGATAAATCCGCAGTGCTAAACCGCTGCGGATTTATGGCGGATTTACCGCGTTTTTTTCTGCGCATTTCACTGCGGTTTTACAATTGCGATTTTCTATTGGAGCAGTTGTAAAACCGCTGCGGAATCCGCACAAAGAAATGACATGCTGCGGAATGTAAACCGCTGCGTTTCCGTGCAGTTTTTCCGCAGCATGTGTACAGCGATTTTTGTTTCCCATAGGTTTACATTGAACTGTACACTCATGGGAAACTGCTGCGGATCCGCAGCGTGTGCACATACCTTTAGAATTAGGCTATGTGCACACGGTGCGGATTTGGCTGCGGATTCGCAGCAGTGTTCCATCAGGTTTACAGTACCATGTAAACATATGAAAAACCAAATCCGCTGTGCCCATGGTGCGGAAAATACCGCGCGGGAACGCTGCGTTGTATTTTCCGCAGCATGTCAATTCTTTGTGCGGATTCCGCAGCGTTTTACACCTGTTCCTCAATAGGAATCCGCAGGTGAAATCCGCACAAAAAACACTGGAAATCCGCGGAAAATCCGCAGGTAAAACACAGTGCCTTTTACCCGCAGATTTTTCAAAAATGGTGCGGAAATATCTCACACGAATCCGCAACGTGGGCACATAGCCTTAGGGTTAGGGTTGGAATTAGGGTTGTGGTTAGGGTTAGGGGTGTGTTGGGGTTAGTGTTGTGGTTAGGGGTGTGTTGGGGTTAGGGTTGTGATTAGGATTATGGCTACAGTTGGGATTAGGGTTAGGGGTGTGTTGGGGTTAGTGTTGGAGTTAGAATTGAGGGGTTACCACTGTTTAGGCTCATCAGGGGTCTCCAAACGCAACATGGCGCCACCATTGATTCCAGCCAATCTCATATTCAAAAAGTCAAATGGTGCTCCCTCACTTCCGAGCCCTGACGTGTGCCCAAACAGTGGTTTACCCCCACATATGGGGTACCAGCATACTCAGGACAAACTGCGCAACAATTACTGGGGTCCAATTTCTCCTGTTACCCTTGTGAATCTAAAAAAATGCTTGCTAAAACATAATTTTTGAGGAAAGAAAAATGATTTTTTATTTTCACGGCTCTGCGTTGTAAACGTCTGTGAAGCACTTGGGGGTTCAAAGTGCTCACCACATATCTAGATAAGTTCCTTGTGGGGTCTAGTTTCTAAAATGGGGTCACTTGTGGGGGGTCTCTACTGTTTAGGCACACCAGGGGCTCTGCAAACGCAACGTGACACCCGCAGACCATTCCATCAAAGTCTGCATTTCAAAAGTCACTACTTCCCTTCTGAGCCCCGACGTGTGCCCAAACAGTGGTTTACCCCCACATATGGGGTATCAGCGTACTCAGGAGAAACTGGACAACAACTTTTGGGGTCCAATTTCCCTGTAACCCTTGGGAAAATAAAAAATTCTGGGCTAAATAATTATTTTTGAGGAAAGAAAACGTATTTATTATTTTCACGGCTCTGCATTATAAACTTCTATGAAGCACTTGGGGGTTCAAAGTGCTCACCACACATCTAGATAAGTTCCTTTCAGGGTCTAGTTTCCAAAATGGGGTCACTTGTGGGGGGTTTCTACTGTTTAGGCACATCAGGGGCTCTGCAAACGCAACGTGACGCCCGCAGAGCATTCCATCAAAGTCTGCATTTCAAAACGTCACTACTTCAATTCCAAGCCCCGGCATGTGCCCAAACAGTAGTTTACCCCCACATATGGGGTATCACCGTACTCAGGAGAAACTGGACAACAACTTTTGGGGTCAAATTTCTCCTGTTACCCTTGGGAAAATTAAAAAATTCTGGGCTAAATAATTATTTTTGAGGAAAGAAAACGTATTTATTATTTTCACGGCTCTGCATTATAAACTTCTATGAAGCACTTGGGGGTTCAAAGTGCTCACCACACATCTAGATAAGTTCCTTTGGGGGTCTAGTTTCCAAAATGGGGTCACTTGTGGGGGGTTTCTACTGTTAAGCCACATCAGGGGCTCTGCAAACGCAACGTGACGCCCACAGAGCATTCCATCAAAGTCTGCATTTCAAAACGTCACTACTTCACTTCCGAGCCCCGGCATGTGCCCAAACAGTGATTTACCCCCACATATGGGGTATCAGCGTACTCAGGAGAAACTGGACAACAACTTTTGGGGTCAAATTTCTCCTGTTACCCTTGGGAAAATAAAAAATTGCAGGCTAAAAGATCATTTTTGAGAAAATAATTTTTTTTTTTATTTTCATGGCTCTGCGTTATAAACTTCTGTGAAGCACTTGGGGGTTCAAAGTCCTCACCACACATCTAGATTAGTTCCTTTGGGGGTCTAGTTTCCAAAATGGTGTCATTTCTGGGGGATCTCCAATGTTTAAGCACACAGGGGCTCTCCAAACGTGACATGGTGTCCGCTAATGATTGGAGCTAATTTTCCATTTAAAAAGCCAAATGGCGTGCCATCCCTTCCGAGCCCTGCCGTGCGCCCAAACAGTGGTTTACCCCCACATATGGGGTATCAGCGTACTCAGGACAAACTGGACAACAATATTTGGGGTCCAATTTCTCCCATTATCCTTGGCAAAATAGGAAATTCCAGGCTAAAAAATCATTTTTGAGGAATGAAAAATTATTTTTTATTTTCATGGCTCTGCGTTATAAACTTCTGTGAAGCACCTGGGGGTTTAAAGTGCTCAATATGCATCTAGATAAGTTCCTTGGGGGGTCTAGTTTCCAAAATGGGGTCACTTGTGGGGGAGCTCCAATGTTTAGGCACACAGGGGGCTCTCCAAACGCGACATGGTGTCCGCTAACAATTGGAGCTAATTTTCCATTCAAAAAGTCAAATGGCGCGCCTTCCCTTCCGAGCCCTGCCGTGTGCCCAAACAGTGGTTTACCCCCACATATGAGGTATCGGCGTACTCGGGAGAAATTGCCCAACAAATTTTATGATCCATTTTATCCTACTGCCCATGTGAAAATGAAAAAATTGAGGCGAAAATAATTTTTTTGTGAAAAAAAAGTACTTTTTCATTTTTACAGATCAATTTGTGAAGCACCTGAGGGTTTAAAGTGCTCACTAGGCATCTAAATAAGTTCCTTGGGGGGTCTAGTTTCCAAAATGGGGTCACTTGTGGGGGAGCGCCAATGTTTAGGCACACAGGAGCTATCCAAACGCGACATGGTGTCCGCTAACGATGGAAATAATTTTTCATTCAAAAAGTCAAATGGCGCTCCTTCCCTTACGAGCCTTACCATGTGCCCAAACAGTGGTTTACCCCCACATGTGAGGTATTGGTGTACTCAGGAGAAATTGCCCAACACATTTTAGGATCCATTTTATCCTGTTGCCCATGTGAAAATGAAAAAATTGAGGCTAAAAGAATTTTTTTGTGAAAAAAAAGTACTTTTTCATTTTTACGGATCAATTTGTGAAGCACCTGGGGGTTCAAAGTGCTCACTATGCATCTAGATAAGTTCCTTGGGGCGTCTAGTTTCCAATATGGGGTCACTTGTGGGGGAGCTCCAATTTTTAGGCACACGGGGGCTCTCCAAACGTGACATGGTGTCGGCTAAAGAGTGGAGCCAATTTTTGATTCAAAAAGTCAAATGGCGCTCCTTCCCTTCCAAGCCCTGCCGTGCGCCCAAACAGTGGTTTACCCCCACATATGAGGTATCAGCGTACTCAGGACAAATTGGACAACAACTTTCGTGGTTCAGTTTCTCCTTTTACCATTGGGAAAATAAAAAAATTGTTGCTAAAAGATAATTTTTGTGACTAAAAAGTTAAATGTTCATTTTTTCCTTCCATGTTGCTTCTGCTGCTGTGAAGCACCTGAAGGGTAAATAAACTTCTTGAATGTGGTTTTGAGTACCTTGAGGGGTGCAGTTTTTAGAATGGTGTCACTTTTGGGTATTTTCAGCCATATAGACCCCTCAAACTGACTTCAAATGTGAGGTGGTCCCTAAAAAAAATGGTTTTGTAAATTTCGTTGTAAAAATGACAAATCGCTGGTCAAATTTTAACCCTTATAACTTCCTAACAAAAAAAAATTTTGTTTCCAAAATTGTGCTGATGTAAAGTAAACATGTGGGAAATGTTATTTATTAACTATTTTGTGTCACATATCTCTCTGGTTTAACAGAATAAAAATTCAAAATGTGAAAATTGCGAAATTTTCAAAATTTTCGCCAAATTTCCGTGTTTATCACAAATAAATGCAGAATTTATTGACCTAAATTTACCACTAACATGAAGCCCAATATGTCACGAAAAAACAATCTCAGAACCGCTAGGATCCGTTGAAGCGTTCCTGAGTTATTACCTCATAAAGGGACACTGGTCAGAATTGCAAAAAACGGCAAGGTCTTTAAGGTCAAAATAGGCTGGGTCTTGAAGGGGTTAAGAGCTTAAGAGAGACCCTTTCTGAACAAAGCTGCCAGCGCAGATTCATTCCACTGAGTGAGTACTGACCATTTCCTAAATTTCTGACAATATACTTCTATATCATCCTGACCCTGGCACAAAGCCAGCAAATTTTTCTCAGCCTGATCCACTGAATTAGGCTCATCGTACAGTAATCCGAGCGCCAGGAAAAACGCATCGACACTACTCAATGCAGGGTCTCCTGGCGCAAGAGAACATGCCCAGTCTTGAGGGTCGCCGCGCAAAAAAGAAATAATAATCAAAACCTGTTGAATAGGATTACCAGAAGAATGAGGTTTCAAGGCCATAAATAGCTTACAATTATTTTTGAAACTTAGAAACTTAGTTCTATCTCCAAAAAACAAATCAGGAATAGGAATTCTTGGTTCTAACATAGATTTCTGATCAATAGTATTTTGAATCTTTTGTACATTTATAACGAGATTATCCATTGAAGAGCACAGACTCTGAATATACATGTCCACACCTGTGTCCAGAATCACCCAAATGTCTAGGGGAAAAAAAAAAAGTGAACACAGAGCAGAGAAAAAAAAAAAATGGTGTCAGAACTTTTTCTTTCCCTCTATTGAGAATCATTAGATGGGCTCCTTGTACTGTTATGTCTGCTAATGAAAGGTGTAATGAAGGCAATCCAGAGACACAGTGTGCCTAGCGATCCGAGCGCACACAGTGATCTGACAAATACCAAAAAACAAAAGAACGAGCTCTGAGACGTGGAAACTCTGTAGACTGCACACCTGATCCTATCCTAAACACAACTAATAGCGGCTGTGGATTGCGCCTAGCAACTACCTATGCAACTCGGCACAGCCTAAGAAACTAGCTAGCCTGAAGATAGAAAAATAGGCCTGACTTGCCCCCAGAGAAATACCCCAAAGGAAAAGGCAGCCCCCCACATATAATGACTGTAAGATGAAAAGACAAAACGTAGGGATGAAATAGATTCAGCAAAGTGGGGCCCGATAATCTTAGACAGAGCGAGGATAGTAAAGCGAACTTTGCAGTCTACAAAAAACCCTAAAGCAAAAACCACGCAAAGGGGGCAAAAAAGACCCACCATGCCGAACTAACGGCACGGCGGTACACCCTTTGCTTCTCAGAGCTACCAGCAAAACAAAAGACAAGCTGGACAGAAAAAAAGCAACAAAATAGCAAAAAAGCACTTAGCTATACAGAGCAGCAGGTCACAGGAACAATCAGGAGAAGCTCAGATCCAACACTGGAACATTGACAAGGAGCAGGGATAGCAGCATCAGGCAGAGTTAAGTAACGAAGCAGTTAACGAGCTCACCAGAACACCTGAGGAAGGAAGCTCAGAAGCTGCAGTACCACTTGTGACCACAGGAGTGAATTCAGCCACAGAATTCACAACAGAAAGCCTACAGCCTGCACTGACCCCGCTGCCTCCTCACCACTACCGAAGCTACCTCCTTACCAACACCGGAGCTCCTGCAACCCTCAACATACTGTCTCCTCCCCCATAATCCTGTAGAATGTAAGCCCGCAAGGGCAGGGTCCTCGCCCCTCTGTATCAGTCCGTCATTGTTAGTTTGTTTACTGTATGTGATATCTGTAACTTGTATGTAACCTCTTCTCATGTACAGCACCATGGAATCAATGGTGCTATATAAATAAATAATAATAATAATAATCTGGATCCTGCTGTGCCATCGTTGGTCGGCGCAGAAAGTCCAGAACTTTATTTCATCGCTGGACTCCCGCAGACATCGCTGAATCGTGTGTGACGCCGATTCAGTGATGTCTTCACTGGTAACCAGGGTAAACATCGGGTTACTAAGCGCAGGGCCACGCTTAGTAACCCGATGTTTACCCTGGTTACCAGCGTAAACGTAAAAAACACCAAACACTACATACTTACATTCTGGTGTCTGTCCCCCGGCGCTGTGCTTCTCTGCACTGTGTAAGCGCCGGCCGGAAAGCAGAGCACAGCAGTGACGTCACCGCTGTGCTTTCCGGCTGGCGCTCACAGTTAGTGCAGAGAAGCACAGCGTCGGGGGACAGACACCACAATGTAAGTATGTAGTGTTTGTTTGTTTTTTACGCTTACACTGGTAACCAGGGCAAACATCGGGTCACTAAGCGCGGCCCTGCGCTTAGTAACCCGATGTTTACCCTGGTTACCAAGGGACTTCGCATAGTTGGTCGCTAAAGAGCTGTCTGTGTGACAGCTCTCGAGCGACCACACAGCGACGCTGCAGCGACCGGGATCATTGTCTAGATCGCTGCAGCGTCGCTTAATGTGACGGTACCTTAACTCTGCTGTCTTATTATAGCGAATGGATCCATCTGAATCACGTCACTCAGAGATTTAGATGGAAATTCCAATGTAAATGCTCAGCGTAGAGGATAAATGTGATCCCAAACATTATGTAAAATGTTCCCAATAAAAGCTTCAACTCAATCCTCAAAAAAGCAAGTCCCCACTCAGGTCTGTCTTCTGTCAATAGAAATTTACGGGTTACCCTAGTTACCAGCGTAAACGTAAAAAAAAAAAAAACACTACATACTTACATTCTGGTGTCTGTCCTCTCCGGCGCTCTGCTTCTCTGCACTAAGCACCGGCCGGAAAGCAGAGCACAGCGGTGACGTCACCGCTGTGCTTTCCGGCCGGCGCTTACACATTGCAGAGAAGCAGAGCGCCGAAGAGGACAGACAGCGGAATGTAAGTATGTAGTGTTTTTTTTTTTTTTACATTTACACTGGTAACCAGGGTAAGCATCGGGTTACTAAGCGCGGCCCTGCGCTTAGTAACCCGATGTTTACCCTGGTTACCAGTGAAGACATCGCTGAATCGGCGTCACACACACCGATTCAGCGATGTCTGCGGGAGGTCCAGCGACGAAATAAAGTTCTGGACTTTCTGCGTCGACCAACGATGGCACAGCAGGATCCTGATCGCTGCTGCCTGTCAAACTGAACGATATCGCTAGCCAGGACGCTGCAACGTCACGGATCGCTAGCGATATCGTTCAGTGTGAAGGTACCTTTACTCTGGACTCCATATGGCCTCTGTTCAGTGGCATCCTTCTTTTCAGAAGTGCACAAAATTGTGGCCGATGGCACTTTTATGACCTAAAAAGACAGACACTTCCGGATCATAGGCCAGATGGCGTCCACAGTGACAGTCACAACACATGCAGCTGTGGCACCAGACACGTGATTATCGGGAGCGCTCCAGGTATCCGAGTTCCCAATGCAGCTTCTTCGGTAAGCGCTGTAGCTTGCCAAATAAGGAGGGAGCCGACAATATTCGCTCATCTCTAACCATGATCTTTGGGAGGCAAAATGAACAAATCAACAGCAAGTGAAGAATTGGTTTTATTTATTTTTTACGCTGTTCTTCGTGCGGTATAAGTGATTAGAAGACTTTATTATTCTGGTCGGTGAAATTACAGAGATACCAGATTTATGTCTGGTTTTTATGTTTGGCTACGGTCACACTAAAAAGCGCATTTTTATATATTTTGAGAGCTTTCATCTTTCCATTTTTCATCTGACAGAGTTATATGAGGGCTTTTTTGTAGGATGATTGTTGTTTTTATTGGTACCATTTTCAAGCACACATATTTTGATTGCTTTCTATTGGGAGGCAGAATGAACAAAAGTCAGCAATTCAGGAATTTTTTGTGGGTTTTTATGCTGTTCCACGTGTGGTAAAATTGATAAGGCAGTTTTATTCAACGCATCAGTATAATTACAGTGATACCATATTTATTTTTTATTTTATTGTCTTTTTATATTTTGGCACTTTTATACAATAAAAACTATTTTATAGAAAAAATAATTATTTTTACATCGCTTTATTCTGGGTGAGTTGGCAGGTATGGCTTATGGCACAAGACAACTGTGACAAATGAGCCATGAACCACAAATTGTTAAGGAAAAAAACATCTAAAATCCCTACTATATGGCCCCCTTTATGGACTACATTTGCTTTCCTCTTTAGATTTGTGGGATTGCCAGAGGTTGGACCTCACAATCCTTGTGGTATATTAAGATGAAGCTGGTTTCATAAGTCTGACGTTCACATTCCGAGTCCAGACTAGCCAGGGATCTCCTGCCCCGAACTCAACAGCCTCATAGGTTTCTCAGTCTGTTGTGTTTTGGTCAGGAAACCCACAGTCAGTCCAGGCTCAGACTGTGAATGTTGGCTTTGTGAAACCATCCTTATCTTTGGTATACCCGTAGAAGCACGGCAGCACGAAACGGTCATCGTCCTTTCTGTCCACGTTCTCCCTGCTGTCACCTGCACATGTTCTAAATAAAGGATTGGTGTTTTTCAGGACCGGTGAGGGCACTTCTGTTTTTTCTTCATTTTGGACTGCTGTGTTATCTTTTCTTCATTTTTCTTATCTTGGTCTACCACAAGCATTGTGAGGGCAAGTCTGGACATTTTGGACCATAATCTTGGTATACCCGTAGAAGTGCGGCAGCGCGAAACGGCCGTCGTCCTTTCTGTCCACGTTCTCCCTGTTGTCACCTGCACATGTTCTAAATAAAGGATTGGTGTTTTTCAGGACCGGTGAGGGCACTTCTGTTTTTTCTTCATTTTGGACTGCCGTGTTATCTTTTCTTCACTTGGTCTACCACAATCATTGTGAGGGCAAGTCTGGACATTTTGGACCATAATCAGACCATAAATGTAAAACGTGTGAAATCAGCATAAGATAAATGCACTGAATATCAATAATTTCAGTTAGAGACATTGGCCCAGATCAGGCTTGGACTGGCCTACAGGAGAACAGGGCAAACCTCCGCTAGGCCCCTGTGAAGAAGTGCTAATAAGTACTGGAGAAAAAGAGTATCACCTTATCATTCATTAAGCAGCTACCCAAATTAATAGTACATAGAAGGAAAAGTACGTTTGTTCACTAGGGACAGGTTATTTTTGCATATAACTTAACAGCGGACTCCAAGAGTCACTGTTACCAGTGGGCCTTCAGTCTGACACTGGCCCAGATCCATTCATTGTGCAGGCCAATCTCAAAAATACTTTGCCTTTTTAAAATGTTTTACACCAGAATTCTGGTGTAAACACCTCAATGATTTAGCCCCATTGTTCTTTAAATGAACACTAATATCAGAAAATAACCTATTGCTTAAAGAATAACCATCATTTTAATTGTCGTTTCATGAATCCAATATCATTAATCAATAATATAAATGAAAATAAAAGAAACTTTACAATATATCTTATTAGAGAAATCTGCTACTTTCTCCTCCTAGACTGATCATTCACTCTCAATGCATAGGTAAAATCTGTAAAATCTGTATTCAGTGAAGACAGATTTTCCCATTATTGAGATAGGAGATGACAGCTGGTGCTTCTAAAGTTCTATGCAGGAGGGAGGAGCTAGAGGTGGATACAGACATTTTATGGAGAGGGAGGAGCTAGAGGCGGACACAGACATTCTATGGAGAGGGGAGGAGCTAGAGGAACACAGACATTCTACTGCACGTTCCATAGAACTTCATAAGTGCCAATTGTCATCTGGTGTATATCAAATTCTATGGAGAACTGCAACTATCATTTCAGGAGAACTTGCAGCAGAATGTGTTTTAAGAGCACCAACTGTCATCTTCTATATCAAGAATGGGAAAATCTATATTTGCTGAAGACGGATTTTACACATGAATTTGGAGAATGCAAGGTCATTCCACAAAAAGAATGAAGAAGATTTCTATGATATTTTACAACATTTCTTATTTCCCCATGTTCTATTGATTTGCAAGATAAAAATTAAAATGATGGATACTATTTAAATCAGGTTTTTGTGCAAAATTTATTTATTTTTTACCACATTGCAATCTGCATTAAAAATAAAAATAGAAAACTAGCAATTCTCATACTGACCACTGGTACTTTTTTTTTAGACTCTAACTTCCTGTGGTTTCAGGAAACAACACATGTCCATTAGCCATAAACGTCAGATCCCTAACATTTACTATCTTTTCTTTTGAAGTATCTAATGGGCATGTGCAAAGGTCATAATGAAGGGAGAGGGAGAAGATGAGATGTGACATCGCCTATTGTCAATATAAAATCCCGTAGTATCAGCTTGCAGAAAACTCACCATGAAAGGACAGAAAATATGTGTTTAAAAAAAATTACTATTTTTTAACCCCTTTCCGACATCGGGCATAAATGTAAACCAATGTCAAGCTCCCCCTGTTTGGTGCAGGCTCCATCGCTGAGACCGCACTTTTTTGCACACATGTCAGCTGATATATACAACTGACATGTGCCCACAACAGCCACGCGTGGAATCACGATCCACCCATGGCTGTTAACCCATTAAATGGCACTGTCAATTTCTGACAGCAGCATTTAACTTGCGCTTCTGGTAAGCATGCCGGAAATCCTGCCCATCGGTGAACCCGTCTCGTGATCGTGGGTCACCTATGGGCTGGCATGACAACCAGAGGTCTCCAGCAGACCGCTTTGGTTGTCATAGCCAGATTGCTATGAGTGCTGCCCGGTGGTCTGCCTTCATAGCAAGTGAGCATTTCTATTAGATACAGGTGATTTTTAAAATATTTAAAAAATAAAAAATATAAAAGTTCAAATCACCCCCCTTTCATCCCATTCAAAATAAAACAATAAAAAAATCAATCATACACATATTTGGTATTGCCGCGTTCAGAGTTCCCCAATATTTTCTATTCTAAAAAAGAATTAACCCGATCACTAAACGTCAGAAAAGAAGTCAAAACGCCAGAATTAAGTTTATTTGGTCGCCGCAACATTGCATTAAAATGCAATAATGGGCGATCAAAAGAACATATCTGCACCAATGGTATCAATAAAAGCGTCAGCTCGGCACACAAAAAATAAGCCCTCACCCGACCCCAGATCATGAAAAATGGAGACGCTACGGGTATCGAAAAATGGCGCAATTTTTTTATTTTTTAACAAACTTTGGAATTTTTTTCCACCACTTAGATAAAAAAGCACCTAGACATGTTTGGTGTCTATGAACTCGTAATGACCTGGAGAATCATAATATCAGGTCAGTTTTGGCATTTATTGAACATGGTAAAAAAAAAACAACAACTGTGGGATTGCACTTTTCTGCAATTTCATCGCGCTTGGAATTTTTGTCCCGTTTTCCACTACATGATATGTTAAAACCAATGGGGTCATTCAAAAGTAAAAACCATCCTGCAAAAAAAACGAGCCCTCACATGGCCATTTTGACCCAACAATAAAAAAAAGTTATGGCTCTGGGAAGAAGGGGAGAAAAAAAAACCAAAAAGCGAACACGAAAATACCTCCGGTGGTTAAGTGGTTAATAAAAATCGTGATATGAAAAATAAAAAAATTGGCAAATTGTTTTTTTTAAAAAAATGCATCTAACGTATAAACCTGAATGAAACAATAGGTAATTTTCTGGGGACGGCTTCTCTTTGAGAGCGTAGCAGGTTTTCAGTGATGCGGAGACGTTCAGGGTGTTCACTCTCATTATATGACCAAGGTTTTTGAAAACCTGAATTATCAGGAGTGGTTCCTCCTTCTAACAAACAGACATCAGTGTCCCTTAATAATTAAACATGTATTAAATGGGTGGGGACAATATGAACCAGACGAGAAATCAATACACCCCAATTAGGAAGTCCCAAAATAACCTCTAAACGATCCGGGGAAAAAACGTCTTAAATCTCATTTGTAAAAGACAATAGTATCCCGGGAGGAAGGTAATACTCCCACCAGACAGAGACAGAGCCATTATCCGGCCATCTACGGATCCGCAGAGCCATGAAGATCAATGTCTGATGTGCTGAGGTCACGGAGATCTGTTCTAAGTCCTAAAGTCACGGAGGGATAATAATAATAACTAATGACTGATATGTTCCATCATGATGTGTCAAGGTCTTCATGCTGATTTAGAAAATGGAGGACAAGCCCACCGATAGCTGTTGGCTACAAAACTCTTAGGTATGAAGAAATAGGTCACACAAACAACTTTGGCTATTGCTCTGCAAGCCTAGTCCCAACAGTCAGACCCTCACCGATTATAAAGTTGTCTTCCCCAGACAACCCCTTTAATATTGCCTTGTTTCAACCGACCAGTCCTATATGTCAGCAGGGGCGTAACAGTCTCGGTCGCAGAGGGTATGACAGCAACCGTGGGGCCCGTCAATGCCGAGAACGTACATTTAGCTGAACTAGATTGCGCCAGAGGCCGGCAGCTGATGTCAGTTGGCCAGTTATGAGTGGCGCATGGCACACTGAATTCAGCTGCCAGCTACAGAAGAGGGTGCCTCATGTAGTAAGAGCAGAGAATGGTAAGAAAAATCATTTTTTTAATGTTTTGGAAAACAACTATACTAGGAAGGGGCCCAGGATGGAGGACGTTACACCAGAATGGGGGGCATTATACAAGGAAGAGGCCCAGGATAAAGAGCATTACACCTAGGTGGGGGTCATTACACAAGGAAGGGGCCTAGGATGGAAGACACTACACCATAATGGGGCCAAGGATGGGGGGCATTATACAAGGCAGAAGCCCAGGAAGGAGAACATTACACCAGGATGGGGGTCATTATACAAGGAAGGAGCCCAAGATGGGGGGCATCCAGGATGGGATCATTCTGCCAGTAAGGTGCCCAGGATGGGGAACAGTATACTAGAATGGGGGACATTGTTAGATAATGGGAAAAAGTATACCAGGAAGGGGCTCATGATGGGGGACATTATACCAGGATGGTTGGACATTGTCACAGGAAGGGATCAGTGTCACGGGTGTGTCAGGTGTGACAGACAGTTATTCTGGATCCGGCTGTAGAAGGTCACTGTGTCTGGCTCTGCAAGCACATTCTGGATTTTGCATCTCTGCTGTGGAGTGATATCCTTCTCCCTCTAGGACCTAGCGGTGATCTCCACCATCTGCTGCTGATTAACACACCCTTGCTGCAGGTTTAAATACCGGTGATTGCTCTATTTACCTATGTCTGCTGGAAGTGCTAGAAGTCGTCTAGTGTCTTCTTGGAGCATATTGGAGAATTGCTCACATGAGCTCTCTTGTGTTGTCTCAAGCTAAGTGTATTCCCTCATTTGTCTTTAGTTGGGGGCTGAGCAGTGCTCACCCCATTCCCTCACAATCCAGGACCTATCGCTAGGGGCATGCTTGGCAATAGGTGTGAAACCTGTTTAGGGTCATAAGGGCAGACAGGGTGTTGTCAGATCTGTCTAGGGGTCTCCACTCCCCCCCTTTCCTAGTGTTTGGGCTTCCCCACTCTCTTCCTATTGTTGTGCACCTAGCTTCTCCCTCACCCAGCGTCACAATCAGGTTGAGGGATATTATCACAGTAAGGGGCCTAGGACAGGGGACATTATACCAGGAAGGGGCCATTATGTCTGTAATAATTTATATTACAAAGTTTCTCATTTTCATGTGTACTTTTGATTTATGAAATAAAAATTGAAATGATGTTTTCTTTTTAAATTTGAACATCAATTGCTGTACATTATGGTGCATCAGGCGCTGGATACACTTTGCTTGATTTTGTTGCACGTGATTTCCTACTTAGTAATAAACGGCTGCATGCGGTATCTGCAGACAGCGCAGCGGAGGTGGAATCCACCGGGCTGGAATCTACTGTACATATTGACACAGGGACAGGAGCGGTCAATCAGTGCTGGGAGCCAATATCCTTTTTCTGTTTTATTACAGGCTGGGAGAAGTAATAAACATGTTTTCAGCTTTCTCAGGAGCTGCAGCGATGAGTTAATAAATGACGAGGCTGCGATATTACTTGGCAGCTTTCCGCACAATCTGCTCCACATCGAGTCTTGTCTAGATCAGCAATAACCACTTCATACAAGCCTTAGGGCTCTTAAGGGGGTGATCTCACACATTTCTCATACTCTTAAAGGGTTATTGAAAAATTTATTTTTGCATAACTACACCCTTTTTTCGCAGGCCGCACCCCACCCCCTCCCCATTCTAATCCTTGAATGTATATGCACATGGGCATAAAGATGCAAAATTCTGGCATCTCGTTAAAGGAAATATAGGGTGTGTCCTGCCTCTGTTCATTCTGTCACAGTCAACACAGCAAAGCTGAAAAATTATAGAAAACATGAAATGTCAGGAAATTATGTCTGATCCAGTGACTATTTAAAGGCTACAAGAAAACATCTAAATATTTTTTTTACGTACATAGTATCAAAAATTTAATACACAACAGGAAAAAAATGTAAATAAAATGTAATATATTGACTAAACCCTCCTCCCTCCCCAAAAAAATATTCGGCAGACTAATCGGGGTCAGAGCGCATAGGCACAGTCACAGTAGGGCATACCTTAGAGGGACATGTATTGTGATACTTACACAGTAGTTTTGACCCCATAGAAACCCTTTAGTGTTCTCACCCATCCCGTAGAGCATAATTCCCCCAAAATGCCCCTCACACACTGTATGATACCCCCACAATTAATTCCCCCCAAGTACCCCCACACGCACAGTATGATAACCCAGCAATATCACTAGCAAAGTATGTTGTTGACATAATGCCCTAATACAGTATGATCCCAACAGTGCCCCCTATTGTCCAAAGAGTACCTCGTGACACAGTATGAGATCCACACAGTGACCCCACACAATATGTTGCCCCCACAGTTGCCCCCACAGTATGACACCCCCACAATGCCCCCAACACAGTTTGTTATATCCACAGTGTCCTTATACATTATGATCCAAACAGTGGCCCCTTTTGTCCCCACAGTGCTCCCTAACATAGTATGAGGCCAACACAGTGAACCCCCCACAATATGATGCCCCCACTGTTCCCAACACAGTAGGATGCCCCAAGGTCCCCCCACACAGCATGATGCCCCCACAATATGATGCTCCCCAAGACCCCCACATGTTATTATGGCCCCACAGTCTTTTCCTACAGTATACCACAATCCACAGATATGTACTACAGCCTGATAACATCTACCACCATATGAACTGCAAAATTCATGAAGGCGAACTAAAAGCTGTGGCGCCCAACTGGTCAGAATGTGCCGGCAGATGTAGAAGGACAACATCTGGGGAGTGCACCAGTCTAAATGCCTTCGAACAGCTATCAGGTCATGCTGGGGGTTGTAGATGTGCAACTACCCAAAACCGATAGTGCCTAATTTCCATGGGGGCTGGTGACATTGACTTTCGCTCTTTCTAGGGAGTGTCCCGGGTTTTATACAACCATGCTATCACTGTGGTCAGCCTGGCAGGGAACATAGCTCCTGGGTTTGTCACTGTTTTCTTCTCCTTGGTGTGAAACCAAATGAAATGTCTAAAATGTGAAATAAATTAGAGACTGAGTGTTTCATGTGACTCACAGATAAGCACCGCTAGAAAACTATGCGGAGCATACAAGCATTGTACTGTCGTAGCCGCCATGCACGGTGCAGGGTGTGTCATACTCCACCAGCTGATGCTCTGGCACAATCTATCACCAGTGCATGAGCCGTCCATTTATCTCTCCTGGGGGCATCATTTTAAGCTTGTAAAATGATGGTGATGTATTATATGTTTATGTCGTAGCACTGAAAACTCAATATCTGCAGGCTGTGCCGTTGTAATCACTTTGTAGAGGTCTAATCTTCTGATATGTCTTGTCTTGTAATGCCAGTGCGTAATTGGACTTGTAGAACAGTCTTTCAATAATCTGTTAGTGGATGATGGCCATAATGATGGGATCAGTCATTTTTCAACAGTAGAAGAACCTTCATTCCCTCCTTTTTATTGTTGAATCTCTGCCACCTAGCCTGATTGACAGCTCCTCAGTGACCTTCCTCCCTCCTGCAGCTGAATCTCTGAACACCTAGCCTGATTGACAGCCCCTCAGTGACCTTCCTCTCTCCTGCAGCTGAATCTCTGAACACCTAGTCTGATTGACAGCCCATCAGTGACCTTCCTCCCTCCTGCAGCTGAATCTCTGAACACCTAGTCTGATAGACAGTTCCTCAGTGACCTTCCTCTCTCCTGCAGCTGAATCTCTGAACACCTAGCCTGATTGACAGCCCATCAGTGACCTTCCTCTCTCCTGCAGCTGAATCTCTGAACACCTAGTCTGATAGACAGTTCCTCAGTGTCCTTCCTCTCTCCTGCAGCTGAATCTCTGAACACCTAGTCTGATTGACAGCCCATCAGTGACCTTCCTCTCTCCTGCAGCTGAATCTTTGAACACCTAGTCTGATAGACAGTTTCTCAGTGTCCTTCTTCCCTCCTGCAGCTGAATCTCTGAACACCTAGTCTGATTGACAGCTCCTCAGTGTCCTTCTTCTCTCCTGCAGCTGAATCTCTGAACACCTAGTCTGATTGACAGCCCCTCAGTGTCCTTCTTCCCTCCTGCAGCTGAATCTCTGAACACCTAGTCTGATTGACAGCTGCTCAGTGACCTTCCTCTCTCCTGCAGCTGAATCTCTGAACACCTAGCCTGATTGACAGCTCCTCAGTGTCCTTCTTCCCTCCTGCAGCTGAATCTCTGAACACCTAGCCTGATTGACAGCTCCTCAGTGACCTTCCTCTCTCCTGCAGCTGAATCTCTGAACACCTAGCCTGATTGACAGCTCCTCAGTGACCTTTCTCTCTGCTGCAGCTGAATCTCTGAACACCTAGTCTGATTGACAGCCCATCAGTGACCTTCCACTCTCCTGCAGCTGAATCTCTGAACACCTAGTCTGATTGACAGCTCCTCAGTGACCTTCCTCTCTCCTGCAGCTGAATCTCCAAAGACCTAGCCTGATTGACAGCTCCTCAGTGACCTTCCTCTCTCCTGCAGCTGAATCTCCAAAGACCTAGGCTGATTGACAGCTCCTCAGTGACCTTCCTCTCTCCTGCAGCTGAATCTCTGAACACCTAGCCTGACTGACAGCTCCTCAGTGACCTTCCTCTCTCCTGCAGCTGAATCTCTGAACACCTAGCCTGATTGACAGCTCCTCAGTGACCTTCCTCTCTCCTGCAGCTGAATCTCTGAACACCTAGCCTGATTGACAGCCCATCAGTGACCTTCCTCTCTCCTGCAGCTGAATCTCTGAACACCTAGTCTGATAGACAGTCCCTCAGTGTCCTTCCTCTCTCCTGCAGCTGAATCTCTGAACACCTAGTCTGATTGACAGCCCATCAGTGACCTTCCTCTCTCCTGCAGCTGAATCTCTGAACACCTAGTCTGATAGACAGTTCCTCAGTGTCCTTCTTCCCTCCTGCAGCTGAATCTCTGAACACCTAGTCTGATTGACAGCCCCTCAGTGTCCTTCTTCTCTCCTGCAGCTGAATCTCTGAACACCTAGCCTGATTGACAGCCCCTCAGTGTCCTTCTTCTCTCCTGCAGCTGAATCTCTGAACACCTAGTCTGATTGACAGTTCCTCAGTGTCCTTCTTCCCTCCTGCAGCTGAATCTCTGAACACCTAGTCTGATTGACAGCCCCTCAGTGTCCTTCTTCTCTCCTGCAGCTGAATCTCTGAACACCTAGTCTGATTGACAGCCCATCAGTGACCTTCCTCCCTCCTGCAGCTGAATCTCTGAACACCTAGTCTGATTGACAGCTCCTCAGTGACCTTCCTCCCTCCTGCAGCTGAATCTCTGAACACCTAGTCTGATTGACAGCCCATCAGTGACCTTCCTCTCTCCTGCAGCTGAATCTCTGAACACCTAGTCTGATAGACAGTTCCTCAGTGTCCTACCTCTCTCCTGCAGCTGAATCTCTGAACACCTAGTCTGATTGACAGCCCATCAGTGACCTTCCTCTCTCCTGCAGCTGAATCTCTGAACACCTAGTCTGATAGACAGTTTCTCAGTGTCCTTCTTCCCTCCTGCAGCTGAATCTCTGAACACCTAGTCTGATTGACAGCCCCTCAGTGTCCTTCTTCCCTCCTGCAGCTGAATCTCTGAACACCTAGTCTGTTTGACAGCTGCTCAGTGACCTTCCTCTCTCCTGCAGCTGAATCTCTGAACACCTAGCCTGATTGACAGCTCCTCAGTGTCCTTCTTCCCTCCTGCAGCTGAATTTCTGAACACCTAGTCTGATTGACAGCCCATCAGTGACCTTCCACTCTCCTGCAGCTGAATCTCTGAACACCTAGTCTGATTGACAGCTCCTCAGTGACCTTCCTCTCTCCTGCAGCTGAATCTCCAAAGACCTAGCCTGATTGACAGCTCCTCAGTGACCTTCCTCTCTCCTGCAGCTGAATCTCTGAACACCTAGCCTGACTGACAGCTCCTCAGTGACCTTCCTCTCTCCTGCAGCTGAATCTCTGAACACCTAGCCTGATTGACAGCTCCTCAGTGACCTTCCTCTCTCCTGCAGCTGAATCTCTGAACACCTAGCCTGATTGACAGCTCCTCAGTGACCTTCCTCTCTCCTGCAGCTGAATTTCTGAACACCTAGCCTGATTGACAGCACCTCAGTGACCTTCCTTTCTCCTGCAGCTGAATCTCTGAACACCTAGCCTGATTGATAGCTCCTCAGTGACCTTCCTCTCTCCTGCAGCTGAATCTCTGAACACCTAGCCTGATAGACAGCTCCTCAGTGTCCCTCCTCCCTCCTGCAGCTGAATCTCTGAACACCTAGCCTGATTGACAGCTCCTGAGTGACCTTCCTCTCTCCTGCAGCTGAATCTCTGAACACCTAGTCTGACTAACAGCTCCTCAGTGACCTTCCTCCCTCCTGCAGCTCAGTCTGTGAACACTTAGTCTGTTTCATAGCTTCTCAGTGTCCCTCTTCCCCGCTTCTTCTGAGATCTCACACTACTCAGGACAAGCTGCGGCTATCAGTCAGGCTGGATGGGTGGAGGCTGAATACATTAGGACTAATGAATTATGTCACTCTATAGCTGGCTTCAGCAGAAGATTTGCAACAGTACTGCAAGCCTTAGCCTTGGATTTCTGCCAGGAATTCTGGAGTGGATTTCCCTGAAGCGCTCATTGTGTGAACATGCCCTAAAGCGTAGGATCTAATGGTATTCAAGAATGAATCCCTGTGTCGCACTCCACTTCATAGCCTCTGCACTAGGCATAACACAATGCCACAGATTTACTAATCTTGTCTAATATTCACACAGCACAAACATCGACTATGCAGGCTGACATTGGTTGATTTACTCTGTGCCACTTTTTTGTGGCTCAATTTGAAGCATTTTGTTGCATTTTAAACCTTACCCCTTTTCCCTCTGACCTGCAACATTTTCCCTCTATCCACACCCTGTTTTTCACACTGCCCACATTCCCTTTGCCCTCTAAGCCCTTCCTCTTCTAACTTCGAACCTTGCTTCTTTTTCCTCCAAACAGCACCATTTTCCCTCTAAGCCACGCCCTCTTTTTAATAGGACCCTCATTCCCTTCCCCCTCTAAGCCCCTCCCATTCAAATCATGCCCCTTTCCCAGTAAACTGAAAATTATCCCCTCTAAGCCACACCTCCTTTTTAATTTAACCCTCTTTCCCTCCCCCTCTAAGCCGCTCTCCTTCTACCCTCCAAACCTTGCCCCTTTCCCCTCCAAATTGCAATATTTTCCCACTAAACCTAACCCTATTTTTCATCTAAACCCCATTCCCTTCCCCCTCTAAGCCACTCCCCTTCTACTCTCTAAATCATCCCCCTTTTTCCTCTAAAAGTGAAACTCTCTCCTCTTCTCCTTTAAGCCACACCTTTGTTCTCTCCCTAAGCCCCTCCACTTCATACTCTCCAAACTTTTTCCGCTAGGCATCTATCTTCTTGAATTCGCCTTAAAAAAAGTTTGAAACGCCTAGTAAATTAATCTAAACCGTGATGCACCAAATTTGGCTACTTTTTTTTAACATTTTCTTTTCCCAAAAGTTAGATGCAAACACGTTAATAACCCTACCACAATGGATCCTTTTTCTTGTCCTGCAGTGCAGGAAGTTCAATCTTACATGGATTTTAGTGCGGATTCTACTCCGAAATCTGTTTTAAATCAGCACTGCAAGCTGCGAATCTGCTGCAGAAGTCCGAGGATCTGTTTTCTATTTCTTCCTTGGCCTAACTGTCCTATGACCCGCTTCTATGTTACGTTATACCCCGTAAACAGAGCAGGGCTTTCACCTGTTACCATCTTGCGGTTCACAACAGGGCGACACGGTCACTTTAAGGATTAAGAATAAACAGCAGAATGCATGAAGCGTGAGCGCCTGGCATGAGGAGAGGGTGTACTTTGTTCTGTGTATCTTACGGGGAGTGCCTTTAACAAGTACTGACTAATCGGCCCGATCCTGAGCACCGAGCCTGCTGTTTACACCTCTGACCTGACTTCACTGTCTGTGTTCTCTGCTCTGTCTGACTTTTTTTGCTGCCTCATTTCACCTTCACGATTCCTCTGCAGCCATGCAGAACGGCGGAGTAAGTGCCATGGAGACTTAAAAAAAAGACCTTCTTCATTGCTTTTATTATTCAGACGGGTAAAATAGCGGCTGAACTCCACCGTATTATGCAATTACACATTCCGCAATTGTCTCGTTCTAATGATAATTATTTTTATTTTATATACGACCAACATATTCCGCAGAACTTTACAATTCTATTGTCTGAACTGCAAATGTGTAGGTTCACATTAAGTTCCCAAAGATAAAACTTTTGCAGATTTCAGCTTTCAGCAGAATCTTTAGCATTCAGACATTGTGAGAGAATGAACTGTTTTATTGGGACGTACAGCAACCATCATCTTCATCGTCATGACATAGAAGGTACAGTAGGGGAACAGACACAAGACAAAACCAAAGAGAGGTCAATGAGTAGAATCTAGAGGACCTACCCGCACAAAAACAAACTATCATCCTTTTTCAGCATGAGCCTGCAGCTGTTGTACACTTCAATAAAAACAGCTTTCTAAGTTAAATAAAATCCCACATTTTTTCTGTTTTTATGCCAGTCCCTGACAGCTCAGCCAGTTTGTCAGGGTCACTTGTAACGAGTGCCCTCCGACAAATTCATACTAACTTATGCCACAAAGGTGACGTATATTACATCAGAAATGTACTCCAGTCTCTGACCGGCAGACATTTCTGGCAGTGGTTCACGGCACCAAATTCATTAGGAGGCACCACTTAATAATGAGTTTTGTATATCTTACTCCAGGGCACAGTTCACCAAGATCAGAGAACACAACGGCAGTCTTCATGTTTAAATTTTTCACCATCTCCAAGATCTATGATTGCTATCAGTAAATAGAAATGGGCACCCTGTGTATGTATTTTAGGAGCTTTCAGGACGCTTTTTGGAGAGCCTCTAACTTTTTTCCAAAGTTTCGTGTATTTCCGTGGGCTTTCTGGACGTTCCTGGTAGAGATGGCAGGTATGATCTGACTGAGAGGTTGGAGTCATCTTCTGACCATGGGATTCAGAGGTTGGGGTCATCTTCTGACCATGGGATTCAGAGGTTTGGGTCATCTTCTGACCATGGGATTCAGAGGTTGGGGTCATCTTCTGACCATGGTATTCAGAGGTTGGGGTCATCTTCTGACCATGGGATTCAGAAGTTGGGGTCATCTTCTGACCATGGGAGTCAGAAGTTGGGGTCATCTTCTGGCCACGGGATTCAGAGGTTAGGGTCATCTTCTGACCATGGGATTCAGAAGTTGGGGTCATCTTCTGGCCACGGGATTCAGAGGTTGGGGTCATCTTCTGGCCATGGGACTCAGAGGTCGGGATCATCTTCTGGCCACGGGACTCAGAGATTAGGGTCATCTTCTGGCCACGGACTGTCAGCTACATCCCTAGTTTTCCGATGGTTGGTTCACCAATACTTATGGTACAGCTGGATGGAAACTAGTACTGCGGTCAGGGCCAGGGGCATTATCTTTAGGAGTAATTGACACCTGAGGGCACCAAAAATAAACATATTGTAAATAGCACATGATAGGACATCAGAGCCTCCAGAGCTACAAGATACTCCACTGCATCCGGCTGTGGAAAGGGGACCTTCAACAATCACATGTGTGGTCCCAGAAAACCCCTTTAATTCCAGACTGTATTCATTGTCCTGACGGAAGTGTTGATGCAGATCAGTATGAAGGGGAGGCCAAGCTCTGACACAGCCGTGGCTCCAGGCAGCTGATTAGTTGGCGTTGAGCAATGCCACAAGCCTGGTACAAACCTGCAGGGCACGTAATTGTGTCAGACCAGAAGAATTACAGCAGCATTCCTCACAATGAAGTCATGACGTCTTTACTACTCAGATATTATCCCCGAGGCCAAACTCAAATTTCTACACAAACATTCACAAAGTAAATAAGATGCCGAAGTCACGTACACGCTCCGATCTTCAGACTTAATATTCTGCCTGCCTGTAGCCACCACTAGGGGGAGCTGAAGAGCGATCTGCATCCTGAATTATTACTGTGCTCCTTCTAGTGGTGGTTTTATTTAGAAGGATGTGTGATGTCACTTCCCGGTGACATCATAAGGTATCAACATGTCATAGCCGTGCAACATCTGCTCAATAATTTTCCGGACATAATCTGAATGCCTGTAGTCCCCCCCACTCTCTATTATATACCCAGATGGAAAATAAAAGCGTCCTTTAAAGATGTTAAAAATAGATAATGTAATAGCCTTTTACTCTGGGGTTTCACGAAGGATTCATTCATGAAGAACAAATAAATATTTCACAGTCACTGAGAACCATGACCGAAGCTTCTTCTTGGGACATCAATTCAGCTTCCCCCCGGTTGCAGCAACTATTCGGCTACGATCAGTAACATGTTCATTTCCGTGTAACCGTCTACATATAATAAGGAGCTGCCATTTTCCGGTTTCTTTTTGTTTTTTCCTCCCCTTCTTCCAACAGCCATAAACAAGTTGTCCTTTTGAATGACACCGTTCACTTCATCACGTGATGCACTGGAAAGCGGGAAAACGATTAAAAATGTGTTGAAATTGCCAAAAACAAAATGTAATTCTTCAATAGGTTTTTGGATTTTTTTAATTATCATGTTCACTATACAAAATAACTGACCTGGCAATATCAATCTTCAGGTCAGTACGAGTACACAGATACCAAACATGTATACTTTTTTTTTATTTAAGTGGTGAAAAAACATTTGGAAATTTGTAAAAAGAAAAAAAGGTTTCTTATGTCGCCATTTTCCGAGACTTCTAGCACTTCATTTTTCGGGATATGGGGCTGGATGAGAGATTATTTTTTGTGCCCTGACCTGACATTTTTACTGATACCATTTTACGGTAGATACAATGTTTTGATTGCCTCTTATTGTATTTTATTGCAATGTTGTTGCGGGCAGAAAAACGTAATTCTGACATTTCGATTTTCTTTCTTGTTACGCCATTTACTGACCAGATGAATTTATTTTATATTTTGATAGATCAGACTTTTCTGAACACAGCAATACCAAATATGTGTATTTTTTTATTGTTTTATTTTTAATGGTGCAAAATAGGTGTGATTTGAACTTTTGTATTTTTTTTAAACATTTTTTTCACTCTTTACTGTATCTGTTAGTCCCCTTGCATGGATTTTTTTTCCAGTTAAGTTTGTAGAAAAAAGGATGGTTTTATTGATACCAACTTGAGCTACATATGACATTTTAATCTCTTTTTATTGCATTTTTTTCATTTTTTAGAGAGAAGTGGTGGCGAAGAAACCCGCAATTCTGGTGTATGTTTTTTTTTTTATCTCGTTACTGCATTTGCATCAATTTAATATTTTGACAGATTGGACTTTTATGGGAGTGGTGATAATAGATATGTTTAGTTCTTAATTTTTTTTACGTTTCTTTATATTTTTAATGGGGAAAAAATAGGGTGATTTAAATTTTTAAAAACTTGACTTTCTTTTAGTCCTCTTAGGGGACTTGATCCTGTGAGCATCTGATTGCTCATGCTAATTACTGATGAACCACAATGTTGCAGTATGAACCCCCACAATCAAGTACATGTACGGGATATTGCACTAAAGGGTTAATGCACCACACATGCCAATTCTACTGGGAATTTTTGTGAGGATACTAGTGATGAGCGAATATACTCGTTGCTCGGGTTTTCCCGAGCATGCTCGGGTGGTCTCCAAGTATTCGTTAGTGTTCGGCTCAGCTGAATGATTTACAGCTACTAGCCAGGCTGAGTACATGTGGGGGTTGCCTGGTTGCTAGGGAATCCCCACATGTAATCAAGCTGGCTAGTAGCTGTAAATCATTCAGCTGAGGCGATGAAAACTTAATCTCCGAACACTAACAAATACTCAGAGGTCACCCAAACATGCTCGGGAAAACCCGAGCAACGAGTATATTCGCTCATCACTAGAGGCTACCAGAAAAAGAGAAGATATCCCACACCCTTGGCAGCACAGTCAAATCTCCCTGGCTGCATCCTTTCCTTATTAAACACTAACCTCTTCTTCTTCCATAAGTCGCCAATACTTTCACATTTTTCCATGCAAATTCAGGTAGGTCCCTGCCCTAAAATGGGCAAAATTTACATGAAACCCACTTCCAAGTGTGTGTTCCTACAGAGGTTTGGGCATTCCCAAATGAGATGTTGTTGAGAACGTTCTTCAATCACGAGGGCCAATGCCCTAGAGCTGGGATAATCGGTGAACTGTATTAGTTGTGGGGGTCTGTATGGGGTCTGTATTTATTTAGGGAGTCTGGTTTTTACTTGTTAGGGGACCTGGTCTGAGATCTAATTTAGTTTAGGAGAGCTAGGGGTTGTATTTATTTAAGAGATCTGGTCTGAGTTCTGCATCTGTTTATTTGTCTGATCTAAAGGTACCGTCACATTAAGCGACGCTGCAGCGATATAGACAACGATGCCGATCGCTGCAGCGTCGCTGTGTGGTCGCTGGAGAGCTATCACACAGACAGCTCTCCAGCGACCAACGATGCCGAAGTCCCCGGGTAACCAGGGTAAACATCAGGTTACTAAGCGCAGGGCTGTGCTCAGTAACCCGATGTTTACCCTGGTTACCACTGTAAATACATTCCGGTGCCTGTCACGTGCCCCGGCGTCCGCTTCCCTGTACTCCTCCTGCATCCTGTGTAAGCGCCGGCCGTAAAGCAGAGCGGTGACGTCACCGCTGTGCTCTGCTTTACGGCCGGCCGGCGCTGACACTTACATTTACAATGGTAACCAGGGTAAATATCGAGTTATTAAGCACGGCCCTGCGCTTAGTAACTCGATGTTTACCCTGGTTACAAGTGAAGACATCGCTGAATCGGTGTGTAAGCGCCGGCCGTAAAGCAGAGCGGTGACGTCACTGCTGTGCTCTTCTTTACGGCCGGCCGGCGCTGACACTTACATTTACAATGGTAACCAGGGTAAATATCGGGTTACTAAGCGCGGCCCTGCACTTAGTAACCCGATGTTTACCCTGGTTACAAGCGAAGACATCGCTGGATTCAGCGATGTCAGCGGGTGATCCAGCGACGAAATAAGGTGCTGGCTTTCTAGCTCTGACCAGCGATCTCACAGCAGGATCCCGATCGCTGCTGCGTGTCAAACACAATGATATCGCTATCCAGGACGCTGCGACGTCACGGATCGCTATCGTTATCATTCTAAAGTTGCTCAGTGTGAAGGTACCTTTAGGTCTGTATCTGGTTAGGGGTCTGGTCTGAGATTTTTTTTGTTTATTGATCTGATCTGGGGTCTGTATTTGTTAAAGGGTCTAGTCTTAAGTCTGTATCTGTTTAGTGGTCTAGTCTTAAGTCTGTATCTGTTTAGTGGTCTAGTCTAATGTCTGTATCTGTTTAATGGGCTGGTCTGTGGACTGTATCTGGTCTGAGGTTTGTATTTCTGTAGGGGTCTGTGTTTGTTTAGTGGTCTGGTCTGAGATCTGCATCTGTTTAGTGGTCTGGTCTGAGGTCTGCATCTGTTTAGGGGTCTGGTCTAAAGGTACCGTCACATTTAGCGACGCTGCAGCGATCTAGACAACGATGCCGATCGCTGCAGCGTCGCTGTGTGGTCGCTGGAGAGCTGTCACACAGACAGCTCTCCAGCGACCAACTATGCGAAGTCCCCTGGTAACCAGGATAAACATCGGGTTACTAAGCGCAGGGCCGCGCTTAGTAACCCGATGTTTACCCTGGTTACCAGCGTAAACGTAAAAAAAACAAACACTACATACTTACATTCTGGTGTCTGTCCCCCGGCGCTGTGCTTCTCTGCACTGACTGTGAGCGCCAGCCGGAAAGCAAAGCGCCGGGGGACAGACACCGGAATGTAAGTATGTAGTGTTTATTTTTTTTAACGTTTACGCTGGTAACCAGGGTAAACATCGGGTTACTAAGCGCAGGGCCCTGGTTACCAGTGAAAACATCGCTGAATTGGCGTCACACACGCCGACTCAGCGATGTCTGCGGGAGTCCAGCGACGAAATAAAGTTCTGGACTTTCTGCTCCGACCAATGATGGCACAGCAGGATCCTGATCACTGCTGCCTGTCAAACTCAACGATATCGCTATCCAGGACGCTGCAACGTCACGGATCGCTAGCGATATCGTTCAGTGTGACGGTACCTTAAGATCTGTACATGTTTAGGGGTCTGGTCTGAGGTCTGTATCTGTTTAGTGTTCTGTTCTAAGGTCTGTATCTGTTTAGGGGTCTGGTCTGAGGTCTGTATTTATTTAGGAGTCTGGCCTAGGGTCTATATTTGTTTAGGAGTCTGGTCTGAGATCTGTATTTGTTTGTGGGCCTGGCTTGGCCTTTTTACTTGTTGAGGAGCTCTTGTTTGGGGTCTGTATTAATAGAATGACTTAGGTTAAAGGTTTATTCTCATCTTCGTAAGTCATCACCTAACAGTAGGATAGGTGAAAACTTGCTGATCACGGTAGCCTGACTGCTGGATCACCCACTGATCATCACAACAGGGCTCTGCAGAGCTTCATCTGAATGGAGTGGTGGCTGGACATGTGCATCCACGTTTCATTCATTCTCTATGGGAGCACAGCGCTTGGCTTTTTATGGAAGTCCTATAGACCACTCCATTCATATGAGGTTCAGTAGAGCCCCATTCTTTAGATCAATATTGGTTCCAGTGGTTGGATCCCCATGATTGCATATTCTGTGAAGATGTGATGACTTCTAAAGATGAGAATAACCCTTCAATCAATGTTTTATATTAATGTTTCGGTGTGAAGGGTGCATCTTAAAAAAACTATGAAGTGCTCTGAGATTTACATGTAGATTCTGGTGGCCATGAGGGTACAGGTCTGGTGTTCACTTGATTACTGGGATGGTGGCAGCTATATCTGACAGCCACACTCCTATGTCAGCGAGAGGGAACATTAAAGGAAAGTTGAGCAAGGCCAATTGGAACCCAGGAGAAGAGGATCATGTCCCCTTCGTATATATCAGTGGTCGAAACACCACTGATGAAACATTTATGGCATATCTTTTGTATAACATGATAATTGTATACTGATTCAGGAGGAATCATGCCATTGTTGACGTCTTCCCAAACCTCCACCATTATTAATAGTCATCTAGGGTTCGGCGATGTTGCTCCATATGACTAGAAGAATATCAGTCAGTGGTATTATTCATGTTTGGCTCACTCAATGACACATCTTCATGGAAACATTTTTCCAAGAAAAGCTTAAAAGTCTTTTATTGTCTAGATGGGATATCTTCTCACCTTAAACCATGGATGGAAAGAATGCATCCAACCTTCTGTCTGGCTTCTGAGTCTGGCTGTCTCCATCTATCCTATTGGTCTTTTCTCATGCAAACGGAGGCAAGGGATCTGCAACCTGGAATAACAGGCACAATACACAATTGTCTTCCTTCCCTTCATTTGAGCTGTAAATAGCAACAATGGGAAGTTTCCACCTCTTAGGGCTTCAAACATCTGCCTGAGGAGATTTCTTAATTGCCTGTTACTCACTGTTTATTATTACATGAGTCATTGAAGGGGTTGTTCACTTCAGACAATGACTTTTTGTGAGAAGGCTCCCTAGATAGTAAGTTGATCACAGGTAGCTGGACCTTGGTCATTTTGATCAACTGTAGCAAGTATACAGTTTTCCTGCAGCACCACCGCTGACGAAATAAAGTATTACATGCTGTTTATTATTTATGTGCAGAACTACTAGGTCCTTCAAAGTGACAGATGCTCTTTATAGTCCCAAAAGAATAATTGCTGTCTAATAACTCATTTTATTTAATAAAAGGTTCTCTTAGGCTTTGTTAGAGAATTGCATGCACAACAATTCAATATAGTTACAGTATATTGCCTGAACACTTGGATCTCTTTGTCAAAAGACAAAGCTTTGATCATGATTTGTTTATCATAAAGAATAATTAGGCACAAAAAAATAATAAAACACTGTCTTGGCAATTCTTTACTTTAAAAACTGGGAAATATATAGAGACAGCTCTGTGTGGCCTAGAAGATCATTCATAACTCCTTCCACCATTTCACTCTCCAGTATCTGGTTGTAGTACAACTGTCTGCAGCAGAAGCCTCCCCCCTTCTGCCTTGTCTCCAGTAAGGCTACTTTCACACTAGCGTTTTTTGCAATACGTCGCAATGCGTCGTTTACGGTAAAAAACGCATCCTGCAAAGTTGTTTGCAGGATGCGTTTTTGCCACATAGATTAACATTAGCGATGCATGGCGATGCATTAGCACACGTCGCAACCGTCGTGCGACGGTTGCGCCGTGTTGTGGTGGACCGCCGGGAGCAAAAAACGTTACATGTAACGTTTTTTGCTGCCGACGGACCACTTTTTCCGACCGCGCATGTACGGCCGGAACTCCGCCCCCACGCCCCCACCTCCCCGCACCTTACAATGGGGCAGCGGATGCGCAGGAAAAATGCATCCGCTGCACCCGTTGTGCGGCGCATTCACTGCTAGCGTCGGAACCTCGGCCCGACGCACTGCGACGGGCCGAGTCCGACGCTAGTGTGAAAGTAGCCTAAGACAGAAGAATATATTAATTATAATATAGAATATGTCTTATGTACAAATAAAACTGGTAAATATAAAGAGAAATCTTCCCTGTGCGTCTAGGAGATCCTCCTCCTCTTCCTCACTCCCACCTCTGTAAGACAGAAGAATAAATTAATTGTAATACAGAATTTGTCTTACAAATATAACTAGTTAATATATAGAAATCTTCTTGGTGTATCTCAGGAGATGAGCTCCCTCCTCCTCATTATTCCATATCTGGCTGTGGAACAACTGCCTGCAGCAGGAGCCTCTCCTCTCTTTACTGTCTGCAGTAAGACAGAAGAATATCTTAATTGACATATAGATTTTGTCTCATTTACATATAAAATTAGTAAATATATAACAAAATCTTCTCAGTGTGTCCCAGGAGATCAGTCCCCTCTACTTTGCTGTCGGTCTGGCTGTAGAACAACTGAAGCTTCCCCTCAATGCACTGTCGGTAGTGGGAGCAAAGAGTGGCTTATCAGAGTTCAGAAAGCGATCTGTGAAACGTAAGAACGCCGACATGTAACTCTGTCTTTCACATGTCCTGATAATTGCGGTACAGTGTGGCATCTGTTATGATCAGGTAATTCAGAACCACAATGGACATTGAAGTTCAGAGCACACAAAGTGACCTGACAAATACCAAAAACAAAGGACGAGCTCTGAGACGTGGGAACTCTGCTGACCGCAATCCCTAATCCTAACACACCACACTAGAGGTAGCCGTGGATTGCGCCTAACGCTCCCTATGCAACTCGGCACAGCCTGAGAAACTAACTAGCCCTGAAGATAGAAAAATAAGCCTACCTTGCCTCAGAGAAATTCCCCAAAGGAAAAGGCAGCCCCCCACATATAATGACTGTGAGTAAAGATGAAATACAAACACAGAGATGAAATAGATGTAGCAAAGTGAGGCCCGACTTACTGAATAGACCGAGGATAGGAAAGATAGCTTTGCGGTCAACACAAAAACCTACAAACAACCACGCAGAGGGGCAAAAAGACCCTCCGCACCGACTAACGGTATGGAGGTGCTCCCTCTGCGTCTCAGAGCTTCCAGCAAGCAAGAAAAACCAATAAAGCAAGCTGGACAGAAAAAATAGCAAGCAAAAATAACACAAGCAAACCTTAGCTTATGCAGGAAGACAGGCCACAGGAATGATCCAGGAGGAAGCAAGACCAATACTAGAACATTGACTGGAGGCCAGGATCAAAGCACCAGGTGGAGTTAAATAGAGCAGCACCTAACGACTTAACCTCATCACCTGAGGAAGGAAACTCAGAAGCCGCAGTACCACTCTCATCCACCAAAGGAAGCTCATAGACAGAACCAGCCGAAGTACCACTCTCGACCACAGGAGGGAGCTTGGCCACAGAATTTACAACAGGCATCTGTGTGGAATACGTGTGCACTATCAGCATCTGGGAAAAGCAGTGCAGTTTGTGACGTTCCCGGGCGCTGGGTGCTGAACCCAGCTCTCATCATTGTTGCCTTATCTCCCTGTGATCAGTGCAACCAGGTGACGCTGATGAGAGTTGGAGTCAGCACCAGCCATCCGTGTATCATGTGTATTAAGTAAATTAAAAAAAAACAATGTGGGGTCCCCCTTAATTTTCCTAACCAGCTTAGGGAAAGCCAACAGCTGGGGGATTTTGTTATTATTCTGGGACGGGGCCAATAGCTATAAAGGTAGCCAGCCTATTAATAACAGCTCACAGCTGTTAGTTGAGGCTGTATAGGTTATTAACCCCTTCCCGACCTTTGACGCCACGTAGGCGTCATGAAAGTCGGTGCCAATCCGACCCATGACGCCTATGCGGCGTCATGGAAAGATCGCGTCCCTGCAGACCGGGTGAAAGGGTTAACTCCCATTTCACCCGATCTGCAGGGACAGGGGGAGTGGTAGTTTAGCCCAGGGGGGGTGGCTTCACCCCCTCGTGGCTACGATCGCTCTGATTGGCTGTTGAAAGTGAAACTGCCAATCAGAGCGATTTGTAATATTTCACCCATTATAACGGGTGAAATATTACAATCCAGCCATGGCCGATGCTGAAATATCATCGGCCATGGCTGGAAATACTAGTGTGCCCCCACCCCACCCCTCCGATCGCCCCCCCACCCCCCCGATCTGGCCGGTACACTGCTCCGGCTCCCCTCCGTCCAGTGCTCCGCTCCCCCCCGTGCTCGTGTCCGCTCCCCCCGTGCTCCAATCACCCCCCCGTGCTCCAATCACCCCCCCTGCACTCCGATCCACCCCCCCGTGCTCCATTCCAGCCCCCCCGTGCTCCGTTCCACGCCCCCCGCGCTCCGTTCCACCCCTCCCACGCTCCGATTCCCCCCCGTGCTCCGATCCCCCCCCCGTGGTCCCCCCCCACCCTATCATACTTACCGATCCAGCCGTGGTCCCGTCCGTCTTCTCCCGGGCGCCGCCATCTTCCAAAATGGCGGGCGCATGCGCAGTGCGCCCGCCGAATCTGCCGGCCGGCAGATTCGTTCCAAAGTGCATTTTGATCACTGAGATATAATCTATCTCAGTGATCAAAATAAAAAAAATAATAAATGACCCCCCCCCCTTTGTCACCCCCATAGGTAGGGACAATAAAAAAATAAAGAAATTTTTTTTTTTCCACTAATGTTAGAATAGGGTTAGGGTTAGGGGTAGGGTTAGGGTTAGGGTTAGGGGTAGGGTTAGGGTTAGGGGTAGGGTTAGGGTTAGGGGTAGGGTTAGGGCTAGGGTTAGGGCTAGGGTTAGGGTTAGGGTTAGGGTTAGGAATGTGCACACGTATTCTGGTCCTCTGCGGATTTTTCCGCTGCGGATTTGATAAATCCGCAGTGCTAAACCGCTGCGGATTTATGGCGGATTTACCGCGTTTTTTTCTGCGCATTTCACTGCGGTTTTACAATTGCGATTTTCTATTGGAGCAGTTGTAAAACCGCTGCGGAATCCGCACAAAGAAGTGACATGCTGCGGAATGTAAACCGCTGCGTTTCCGTGCAGTTTTTCCGCAGCATGTGTACAGCGATTTTTGTTTCCCATAGGTTTACATTGAACTGTACACTCATGGGAAACTGCTGCGGATCCGCAGCGTTTTCCGCAGCGTGTGCACATACCTTTAGAATTAGGCTATGTGCACACGGTGCGGATTTGGCTGCGGATTCGCAGCAGTGTTCCATCAGGTTTACAGTACCATGTAAACATATGAAAAACCAAATCCGCTGTGCCCATGGTGCGGAAAATACCGCGCGGGAACGCTGCGTTGTATTTTCCGCAGCATGTCAATTCTTTATGCGGATTCCGCAGCGTTTTACACCTGTTCCTCAATAGGAATCCGCAGGTGAAATCCGCACAAAAAACACTGGAAATCCGCGGAAAATCCGCAGGTAAAACACAGTGCCTTTTACCCGCAGATTTTTCAAAAATGGTGCGGAAATATCTCACACGAATCCGCAACGTGGGCACATAGCCTTAGGGTTAGGGTTGGAATTAGGGTTGTGGTTAGGGTTAGGGGTGTGTTGGGGTTAGTGTTGTGGTTAGGGGTGTGTTGGGGTTAGGGTTGTGATTAGGATTATGGCTACAGTTGGGATTAGGGTTAGGGGTGTGTTGGGGTTAGTGTTGGAGTTAGAATTGAGGGGTTACCACTGTTTAGGCACATCAGGGGTCTCCAAACGCAACATGGCGCCACCATTGATTCCAGCCAATCTCGTATTCAAAAAGTCAAATGGTGCTCCCTCACTTCCGAGCCCTGACGTGTGCCCAAACAGTGGTTTACCCCCACATATGGGGTACCAGCATACTCAGGACAAACTGCGCAACAATTACTGGGGTCCAATTTCTCCTGTTACCCTTGTGAATCTAAAAAAATGCTTGCTAAAACATAATTTTTGAGGAAAGAAAAATGATTTTTTATTTTCACGGCTCTGCATTATAAACTTCTATGAAGCACTTGGGGGTTCAAAGTGCTCACCACACATCTAGATAAGTTCCTTTCAGGGTCTAGTTTCCAAAATGGGGTCATGTGCCCAAACAGTAGTTTACCCCCACATATGGGGTATCACCGTACTCAGGAGAAACTGGACAACAAATATTGGGGTCAAATTTCTCCTGTTACCCTTGGGAAAATTAAAAAATTCTGGGCTAAATAATTATTTTTGAGGAAAGAAAACGTATTTATT
Organism: Ranitomeya imitator; assembly: GCF_032444005.1. Lineage (NCBI taxonomy): Eukaryota > Metazoa > Chordata > Amphibia > Anura > Dendrobatidae > Ranitomeya > Ranitomeya imitator. The sequence continues at coordinate 34,402,137 of NC_091284.1, forward strand.
ATTTTCACGGCTCTGCATTATAAACTTCTATGAAGCACTTGGGGGTTCAAAGTGCTCACCACACATCTAGATAAGTTCCTTTGGGGGTCTAGTTTCCAAAATGGGGTCACTTGTGGGGGGTTTCTACTGTTAAGCCACATCAGGGGCTCTGCAAACGCAACGTGACGCCCACAGAGCATTCCATCAAAGTCTGCATTTCAAAACGTCACTACTTCACTTCCGAGCCCCGGCATGTGCCCAAACAGTGATTTACCCCCACATATGGGGTATCAGCGTACTCAGGAGAAACTGGACAACAACTTTTGGGGTCAAATTTCTCCTGTTACCCTTGGGAAAATAAAAAATTGCAGGCTAAAAGATCATTTTTGAGAAAATAATTTTTATTTTTATTTTCATGGCTCTGCGTTATAAACTTCTGTGAAGCACTTGGGGGTTCAAAGTCCTCACCACACATCTAGATTAGTTCCTTTGGGGGTCTAGTTTCTAAAATGGTGTCATTTCTGGGGGATCTCCAATGTTTAGGCACACAGGGGCTCTCCAAACGTGACATGGTGTCCGCTAATGATTGGAGCTAATTTTCCATTTAAAAAGCCAAATGGCGTGCCATCCCTTCCGAGCCCTGCCGTGCGCCCAAAAAGTGGTTTACCCCCACATATGGGGTATCAGCGTACTCAGGACAAACTGGACAACAATATTTGGGGTCCAATTTCTCCTATTATCCTTGGCAAAATAGGAAATTCCAGGCTAAAAAATCATTTTTGAGGAAAGAAAAATTATTTTTTATTTTCATGGCTCTGCGTTATAAACTTCTGTGAAGCACCTGGGGGTTTAAAGTGCTCAATATGCATCTAGATAAGTTCCTTGGGGGGTCTAGTTTCCAAAATGGGGTCACTTGTGCGGGAGCTCCAATGTTTAGGCACACAGGGGCTCTCCAAACGCGACATGGTGTCCGCTAACAATTGGAGCTAATTTTCCATTCAAAAAGTCAAATGGCGCGCCTTCTCTTCCGAGCCCTGCCGAGTGCCCAAACAGTGGTTTACCCCCACATATGAGGTATCGGCGTACTCGGGAGAAATTGCCCAACAAATTTTATGATCCATTTTATCCTACTGCCCATGTGAAAATGAAAAAATTGAGGCGAAAAGAATTTTTTTGTGAAAAAAAATTACTTTTTCATTTTTACAGATCAATTTGTGAAGCACCTGAGGGTTTAAAGTGCTCACTAGGCATCTAAATTAGTTCCTTGGGGGGTCTAGTTTCCAAAATGGGGTCACTTGTGGGGGAGCGCCAATGTTTAGGCACACAGGAGCTATCCAAACGCGACATGGTGTCCGCTAACGATGGAAATAATTTTCCATTCAAAAAGTCAAATGGCGCTCCTTCCCTTCCGAGCCTTACCATGTGCCCAAACAGTGGTTTACCTCCACATGTGAGGTATTGGTGTACTCAGGAGAAATTGCCCAACACATTTTAGGATCCATTTTATCCTGTTGCCCATGTGAAAATGAAAAAATTGAGGCTAAAAGAATTTTTTTGTGAAAAAAAAGTACTTTTTCATTTTTACGGATCAATTTGTGAAGCACCTGGGGGTTCAAAGTGCTCACTATGCATCTAGATAAGTTCCTTGGGGCGTCTAGTTTCCAAAATGGGGTCACTTGTGGGGGAGCTCCAATTTTTAGGCACACGGGGGCTCTCCAAACGTGACATGGTGTCCGCTAAAGAGTGGAGCCAATTTTTGATTCAAAAAGTCAAATGGCGCTCCTTCCCTTCCAAGCCCTGCCGTGCGCCAAAACAGTGGTTTACCCCCACATATGAGGTATCAGCGTACTCAGGACAAATTGGACAACAACTTTCGTGGTTCAGTTTCTCCTTTTACCATTGGGAAAATAAAAAAATTGTTGCTAAAAGATAATTTTTGTGACTAAAAAGTTAAATGTTCATTTTTTCCTTCCATGTTGCTTCTGCTGCTGTGAAGCACCTGAAGGGTTAATAAACTTCTTGAATGTGGTTTTGAGTACCTTGAGGGGTGCAGTTTTTAGAATGGTGTCACTTTTGGGTATTTTCAGCCATATAGACCCCTCAAACTGACTTCAAATGTGAGGTGGTCCCTAAAAAAATGGTTTTGTAAATTTCGTTGTAAAAATGACAAATCGCTGGTCGAATTTTAACCCTTATAACTTCCTAACAAAAAAAAATTTTGTTTCCAAAATTGTGCTGATGTAAAGTAAACATGTGGGAAATGTTATTTATTAACTATTTTGTGTCACATATCTCTCTGGTTTAACAGAATAAAAATTCAAAATGTGAAAATTGCGAAATTTTCAAAATTTTCGCCAAATTTCCGTGTTTATCACAAATAAATGCAGAATTTATTGACCTAAATTTACCACTAACATGAAGCCCAATATGTCACGAAAAAACAATCTCAGAACCGCTAGGATCCGTTGAAGCGTTCCTGAGTTATTACCTCATAAAGGGACACTGGTCAGAATTGCAAAAAACGGCAAGGTCTTTAAGGTCAAAATAGGCTGGGTCTTGAAGGGGTTAAAGGGGGGACCTCCGCCAAAAAATGACGTATGGTCCCCCCTATTTTTACTAATCAGTAAAGACTAATAGGCTGGGAAGGAACCATGGATATTGGTCCCCTCCCAGACTAAGAGCACCAGCCCTCAGCCACCCCAGAAATGGCGTGTCCATTAGATGTGCCAATTTTGGCCCTTAGCCTTGGCTTTTCCCACTTGTCATGGTGCACTGGCAACCAAGGTAATAGTTTTGGGTTGATGTCAGCTCTTTTATGTCCACTGACATCAAGCCCAGGGGTTAGTAATGGAGAGGTGTCTAGACACCCCCATTACTAACCTCGCAGTTAAAATTAATAAAAACATACGGTACACAGTGAAAAGTCTTTTAATTAAAAAAAAAAACATTTATTTTTTTTAACATAGATAAGCAGACGGTGGGTGCTGACTCCAATTCTCATCAACATCTCCTGGTCGCGCTGATCGCAGGGAAACCAAGTGACAATGATGGGAGCTGGATTCAGCACCCGGTGCCTGGGAACAGCACTAACTGTATTGCTTTTCCCATATGCCGATACGTGTCGCACTGATGACATACGGATTTATCAGGATGTATTGTGGACCGCGGTGCCGTAAAAAAAGTGCATGTCAATGTGTTTTGCATACGGACACATGGCTCGTGAAAACACACTGACATGTGCACAGACCCATAGACTATAATGGGTCTACATGTGTAAGGGTCTCCAGGACGTGTAAAGACTGTCACCACATGTACAGTAGACACTGACTTGTGAAGGAGGACTTAAAAAGATCTAGAGAACTTAAGCTTGCAGATGTCATTATATGGAAATCTACGGCAGTATATCTTGTAGATCAGTCTTCTAGCACTGTTACATAATAGCTCTTCGTTTACGAGAATGGATGGGTAACAATTCCTCTTCTTCTGCCTTTGCATTTCTTGTTTTGCAGCATGATAATGTGATAATATTGCAGATTGGTAATGTTCACATCTTAAAGGCAATGAAGCAACGATAGTGAAATCTAACCTCCGTGTCAAAATGTTCTCTTGTTACTTCCCTCTTGTGTTGTGCCCTAAACTTCTCAAAAATTAAGCAATAATACCGTATTTAAGAGAGATTTTCATATTTCAAACACAAATTACAAGAAAACAGCAATACTTTATTTCTACTCTTGCTACATCGGCCTTTATGTAGAGACACTGAAGGAGTTATATCCTTGTTTTCTTAAGCTTCACCAAATACCACAAGGTCATTAATCCTTTAGTGCCTTAACCATGATGATAGTTACGGGCACTCACCAGTAGCTGCTATTCTAGAAGGCATGGTGGTTGGCTGTAAAATAAATAATGGGGGGGACACTAAGTCATTTTTTTTCGGGTTTCCCTTTTTTTTTAACATCTATAAGCTGTTATTAATAGCCTGGGAATCTTTATGATATTGGCCCCTTCCTAGTATAATAACACCAGTCCCCAACTGTTTGCTTTCCCTCAGCTGGTTTGTAAAAATAAGGGGGACCCTACAGTATTTTTTAAATTACCGTAACTAATTTATTTAATTGATCAAAAAATACAAATACATAAAAGTAACTATACAAAGCACTGATTGTATGTCACATTGACATATTTCTATTTATCTACCTATCTATCTAGAAAAAGAAAACACAGCAGCACTCTGCATTAGCCTGGCCATGTGATAACACTGAAAACATTAGATCTAGACCAGTGATGGCGGACCTTTTAGAGACCGAGTGCCCAAACTGCAATCTAAAACCCATTTATTTATCGCAAAGTGCCAACATGGCAACTTAACCGGAATACTGAGGTTTTAGAATAGAAAAACAATCTACATTAGTGCGCTATACAGCCTATAGCAAAGGGCTTGTAAGCGCTGCACTCCAAGCTTAAGCCACTGATTGCAGTGGAGGTCTGTTCTTGAGAATGAAGGAGATTTTTATTCAAAAGTAAAATTGCAAAGTTGTTTGTTTTTAACAACCTCTTTGCAATTGTAACCCTTTATCTTGATTAAAACAACCCTTTAAACCAGGGATGTCAAACTAATTGTCAAACTAAGTGCACAGAGGGCCAAAATTAAAAGCTTGGACAAAGTCGCGGGTCAACTTTGATATTTAAGAGAGCAGCTGCCAAAATACCATTACAAAGCAGCAAACAGATATTTGAAGCTGCGGGTGCCTCTGGAGTCCCTCGAACCTCAAGGTGTAGGATCCTTCAAAGGCTTGCTGTGGTGCATAAACCTACTATTCGGCCTCCCCTAAACAGTGTTCACAAGCAGAAACGGTTGCAGTGGGCCAACACATCCATGTAGACTAATTTTCAAACAGTCTTGTCTACTGATGAGTGTCGAGCAACCCTGGATGGTCCAGATGGATGGAGTAGTGGATGGTTGGTGGAGGCCACCATGTCCCAACAAGGCTATGACGTCAGCAAGGAGGTAGAGGAGTCATGTTTTGGGCCAGAATCCTGGGGAAACAGCTGGTAGGGCCCTTTAAGGTTCCTGAAGGTGTGAAAATGGCCTCTGCAAAGTATATAGAGTTTCTGACTGACAACTTTCTTCCATGGTATAAAAAGCAGAAACGTGCCTTCAGGAGCAAAATCGTCTTCATACATGACAATGCCCCATCTCATGCTGCAAAGAAGACCTCTGAGTCATTGGCTGCTATAGGCAAAAAAGGAGATAAACTCGTGATGTGGCCACCATCTTCCCCTGACCGCAACCATATACAGACCCTTTGGAGTATCCTCAAGCAAAAGATCTATGAGGGTGGAAGGCCGTTCACATGAAAACCGCAGCTCTGGGAGGCTATTCTGACTTACGATACGATACGATACGATACACTTTATTGATCCCGTGGGAAATTATGGTATCACAGCAGCACGACTTAAATCATAAAAATCATAAAGGAATTACATAGTTGACATGTTTGTTGACAGAAGAACATTATATATTATACATTAGAATAGGACATACACAACAAGTGAACTGAAATGTAGAGAAATAATTAGACATTCACCTTGGTGGTTTAACCCTAATGTTATTGTTGTACATTCCCATGGCAGTTGGCAGAAACGATTTCCTATATTTTTCCTTCTTACACCTCAGAAGTATTAGCCGGTTACTGAAGGTGCTCTTCTGTCTCATGAATAGCTCATATAGTGGATGTGCATTATTGTTCATAATTGCCATACACTTTTTCAGAGTTCTTTTCTCCACTACCTCCCCAAAAGAGTCCAGATTGTAGCCCACAGCAGAACTTGCCTTCTTAATAATCTAACTTCATTCAAAGAAATACAAGCAGAAACTCTCCAAAAACTCACAAGTTCAATGGATACAAGAATTGTGAAGGTGATATCAAAGAAGGGTCCTATGTTAACATGTAACTTGGCCTGTTAGGAGGTTTTGGAGCTACATAGCTTTTTTGTTCAGTGAATGTGACATCCTAATGCTGCAAATTTTCAGTTCTTTAAAACATATGAAATGTTTAGAAATTCTACTGTGCCTAATAATTTGGAACAGTGCATTCTGAGTTTTTATTCATTTTGGAGATTATACTGTTATCATTGGGAGGTTTCTTCAATAAAATTCGATGTATACTCTAATGCAGTGCTCCCCAACTCCGGTCCTCAAGAGCCACCAACATGTCATGTTTTCAGGATTTCCTTAGTATTGCCCAGGTGATGGAATTCTTGCCTTTCCAGGTAATGCAATTATCACCTGAGCAATACTAAGGAAATCCTGAAAACATGACCTGTTGTTGGCTCTTGAGGACTGGAATTGGGAAACACTGCTCTAACAGGCGATGACTTTTATTAGACTGACTGTCATTTGCACCGACCATTTAGGAAAATCCGAGAAAAATGTCAGTTGCATAATAATTTGGAACAAGGTGTATAATGGTCCCACATGATGCTCCATACTGTATAATGGCGCTACATAAGGCTTCAAACTGTATAATAGCTCCACATAATGCTCCATTCAGTACAGTGGTCCCACATAGTCCTCCATACAGTAAATTGGCCCCACATAGTGCTCCATACTGTATAATGGCCCCACATGAAGCTCCATACTGTATAATGGCCCCACATGATGCTTCATACTGTATAATGGCCCCACATGATGCTGCATACTGTATAATGGTCCCACAAAATGCTCCATACTGCATAATGGCAACACATGATGCTCCATACTGTATCATGGCCTCACATGGTGCTCCATACTGTATAATGACCCCACATGGTGCTCTGTATGGTATAATGGCCCCACATGGTGCTCCATATTGTATAATGGCTCCACATGGTGATCCATACGTATAATGGCCACAAATGATGCGCCATACTGTATAATGGCCTCACATGGTGCTGTATACTTTCTAATGGCCACATATGATGCTGCATACTGTATAATGGCCCCGCAGGATGCTCAATACTGTACAATGGACCCACATGATGCTCAATACTGTATAATGGCCCCACATAGTACTCCATACCGTATAATAGCCACACATGATCCTACATACTGTATAGTGGCCCCACATGATGCTCCATACTGTATAATGGCCACACATAGTGCTCCATACTGTATAATGGCCACACATGATGCTCCATATTGTATAATGGCCCCACATGATGCTCCATACTGTTTAGTGGCTCCACATGATGCTCCACACTGTACAATGGCCCCACATGATGCTCCAAACTGTATAATGGCCCCACATGATGTTGCATACTGTATAATGGCCGCACATGATGCTCAATATTGTATAATGGCCCCACATGGTGCTCCATACTGTATAATGGCCACACATGATGCTCCATACTGTATAATGGCCACCATGATGTTGTGTACTGTATAGTGGCCCCACATAGTGCTCCATATTGTATAATGGCCACACATGGTGCTTCATATTGTATAATGGCCACACATAGTGCTTCATACTGAATAATGGCCCCACATAATGCTGCATATTGTATAATGGCCACCATGATGTTGTGTACTGTATAGTGGCCCCACATAGTGCTCCATACTGTATAATGGCCACACATAGTGCTCCATACTGTATAATGGCCACACATAGTGCTTCATACTGTATAATGGCCCCACATGGTGCTCCATACTGTATAATGGCCCCACATGGTCCTCCATACTGTATAATTGCCCATGATGCTCCATTCTGTATAATGGCCACACAAAGTGCTTCATACTGTATAATGGCCCCACATGGTGCTCCATACTGTATAATGGCCCCACATGGTCCTCCATACTGTATAATTGCCCATGATGCTCCAAACTCTATAATGGCCACACATGATGCGCACCATCTTGACAATAGCACCGCCACTTTCCTCCGCCCATGCGCCATCCCCATCCTCAGCCCGCGTGAGATCCCCATCCTCAGCACATGCACAGACTGATGGAACAGTGTGCGCCCTGATGGGAGAGTTAGGAGCAGAGGAGAGTGGCCACGGCGCTAGTGATGAGGGAGATTACAAGCGGGCAGAGGAGAGTGGTGGGGGAAAGGTTGCTATGAACTAGGAGTGCCAAGAATAATCACTATAGGAATTCCAGCATAAGAGGTCTTATCTGTGAGACAACCTAATTATTGGCTTACTATTGATGGCTTTATCCTCACGGTATTGGTCCAGATCCCCTGTGACCCCCAACGCTCAATGGTATGGAGGGGCATCAGTGCTAAGGTCAATTCTCTGTATATACAGGCATAGAGATGTATCCCTGTGGCGTCATATGCCACACGGTTGAGCATGGTATTTTAGCGAAAAGGAGTTGTCTATCACCTTTCATTTACGAATTCAAGGGCGAGGGGCATTCCTGCCATTGCACACTTTCCAGATGGTGCCGGGAATTGTGCCTGGGAATGGAAACTCGCAAGTGTCTAACAGTCGCCACATTAAAAGTCGCCAAATCGTCACACACCCGATTTGGATCAGTATGGGTTTTTTGGGATCACACTTTAATAGCCTGTCCTTACTGTAGGTCATCAATGGTTTTCACGGAAAACCCTTCTAGGCATTGTCACAAAAATCCCAAACACCAATTCTATATTTGTGCACAGAGGCGAATAAGGATAATATCCCTTTGTAAACATAACTTGGGCGGAAATTCTCTGTTAAGAACAATTAGCAAGACACCTTCCAAATTCCATTATATTTCCAGATCTATAAATGTCTGTGACGTCGCACAAGTTTTATTCTTGGTGGTTGCCTGGGATAATCCTCTCCGTAAATACATGCTGTTTCCTGGCAGCCCAGCATGATGCGGACAGTCCGCTTTCTACCAGTTATTGATGCCGTGCAAAGGTCTCGTGTGAGCCAAAAAGTTTCTATAAGAGGAAAGGAAAGAACTAAACACAATTCATTATTTCTCGCGTTCTGGCTGAACAGGAGACTAAATTATAATATCAGTAAACTACCCTGAGGCTCTTGGGATCAGCAAGACCGGCAGACACGAAAGACGGAGATAACATAGCAAAAAGGAATACATTCAGTCTATGTGCGCTGGTATTTTGCTCTGAGTGGCACTGGTACCTACGTGCGGCACAGAATATTTCTGCAGTGAATTCCTGGAGTAATGTGGCATATTTGCCAACACTCCCAGAATGTCTGGGATGGTCATGGTAAAAGGAAAGACGTCCCGAATACCTGAAAGACTTGGCAGAGCAGCACTTCTAGAAGGTTTATTGTGCGAGTCCTGGCATCCACATGCATATTCAACAAGATGGTAGTAGGGTGTTTGAAGGGCAAAATAAGTATGCAGGGACACAGCCTGGAAAAGGTATATGGTCATGAAAAAAACATTTTTAAGGGATTAGATATTGATGACCCATCTTTAGGATGTCTTCGACACCAAATTGGTGGAAGGAAGACACCAGGGATCCCCACGATCAGCTGGTCCCATGGAGGTAAATAGTGTCTGGAAATGGTTGTCATCTAAGGTGCAGTACCTGAAAATGGCCACTACGCAGTGTATAGAGCTATGTTGTCGCCGCCTACGAGGGATCTACAAACTGCTGATTTGGGAGGATGCTGGGTATCGGACCCCCACTGACCCTATAATGATGAAGTATAGGTAATTAAGGTCTAAGTCCTGAGCAAACCGTTAAATACGGGGGCAGGGATAAGAAGATGAACATACTGCCCACATTCCCCCTTGAAGAACACGTATATTTCTGTATTGTGTAATGTATATTTAGATATGCATTTGTTGTAATAAATTGTATTTTGCCTGACAGTAGGGAGAGTTAAAGTTAATATTTGGGACTAGCCCAGTGTGGGAGGGGCTAAAGTACAGGGACAGAGATAGTTTCCTGGCAGGAGGTCAGATTGAGTCCAGCGTGCAACACAAGTAGACCCAAAGTTCTGACTAGTCATCAGAGCAGCATGACATAGGTGTCCCTGACGTGAGTGGAGACGAAGGCAGCAGCTAGCGAGATCCGGAGTAGAGAAAGGAAAAGTAACAGAAGGACAAAGTGATGCACCAGAGACGGGTCCTGGTACGACCCCGAATTCACAAGACAGAGAGGTAACGGGCCGGACGGAACAGGGACTGAGAGGGGAAGAGAGTTAAGTAACGGACATAGCGGCAAAATAGTTCTAAGAGAAAGGAGGACGCGGAACCATTGATTGAGGACAGTAATCTCACTTACCGGTATACACCCTGAGAACTGGAGTAAACCATAATCACCGAAGAAAGGATTGTTAAAAAATATATATTTATTGATACTAAGATAACATTCTAAAACACCAATACAGGTCCAAAAAGATAAGATACAAGGTACGGTAAGCAGACGAGCACAGGTGTTACCCCTCATCAAAAGTGACAGCGAATCACGCGTCGGGCTACCAGTGGCAGGCTAGCTTCTCCTCCATCCACATGGGTAAACCACTTTAGCAAACTTTCTTGCTCTTTACTATGGATGATTCTGACTTATGTGGCTGATCAGTGCGGAGAGCGCAGAGACTATCTCTAATAATGTACTTGCACTTCACTACGTGTTTCTTTCTTGCTGTAGTTTACACTGCATTGGCACAACCTTCTGATTTTATGTATAGGATCTATATTCACACATATATATATATTTTTCATATAGACCTTCATGCAAGTATATTCAGCATTTAAGGGACCACAAAATTAGGGTAATTTACACCTGTCTCTTCTTTCATGCACTGGCACTTTATTTAGACTTAGCCTCTCCTGACTCTTGTCTTATTATATGACTGAATCAATGTTATAGGAGCATACTTTGCACCATATATCAGCATATTATCAATCTCTTACATAATTGACTGGAAATAATTGTACTTTTCCTGTCTTAGGTACAGCTTTTGCCTATATATTTTGCACTTATACCTTTCGGATTTGCTCATTTGCTTTCCGTAACTTATTTTTTTTGGACCTGTATTGATGTTTTAGAATTTTATATTTGTATCAATAAATATATATTTTTTTAACAATCCTTTCTTTGGTGATATTATAGTTTACGCCAATTTTCTGGGTGTATATTCCATACGTGGGAGCACTTCTCATTCTTTATTCATGATACTTTGTGTGTGGGGGGCACCTTACGGTGAGAATGTGCCTCCAGTCCAGATTACTGTGCCCTTTGTGCTTTGTTCTCTTCTCGATAATCTCACTTACTGAACTGTAGTACTGTGTTGGGTTGTGGTGATAGCAGAGGAACAAGTAGGCCTGAAGGAGGTAGAGACTGTGTGTGTGAAGATGCTCCATATTGTAAAGGAAACATTTGTGAAGTTATGCACCTGCAATCTATTGTACATTGTTCCCGACAAGTTGATTTTGGGTTGGTGGTTTATGGCTGGTTGGTGGTCCCCCTTATTGAACTTTATGTAATCTGGTCCTGGATAGCCAAAGACTCCAACGTCATGTGGGCTGCAAGGGCGGAGCGCTCCATAGACAAAGCCCACATACCCAGCCAAGACCCCCATCTTCATATAGCATTCCTGGAAGTGAAAGACGAGTACCTCGCCACGTTACCCAGGCACAAACTATTGAGTGTCCCTGTGCAAAAAGAAAACTTGTGTGCCCCCGTTCTCGTATGACATCACACTGTAAGGTATAAAGAACCACTAGAGACTATGGGGGTGAGGCGAGTAGCAAACACGGTTTAATAATTTTGGCACGGCCCTGTGTTATAGGTACCATCAAATAGCACTGTATGGTATAATTATTTGTACAGTTTGTGGCCATACACCACGCAGGAAGGGGCACCGACGGAACAACTTTCCAAGATAGTGTCCACCTTTGATTGGACCCATTGTGTATCCAAAGAAGAAGGCATGACGCACGTTTGTGACCTACCATTGAAAAATCAAACTCCCTTTTATCAGGTAAAACTATGAAACTCCGGTGAATTCTGCATCTGTTCCTCCATTTATCTATAGACGAGAGTTTTTACATTATAAAGGAAGAGCAGAGACGGATCGGAGGTGTACTGTGTGCATCAAGACAATTTGTTCCGGATGCGCTGTCATAGCAACTACGTTATAAAGAAATGTCCTCTTCATAAGAGACAGCAATTTATCTGAAAGAGCAAAGGGTTAGCATCGAGGAATAAAACAAAATGCGGCGGTAATTTGGCATTTCACCTTGGAAAGTCTATTACCTCTTTTGTTGGGTAGAATGGAATGTACTTCATGTAACAGCGTACAACAAAAATGTCAGTCCCGATCTGTCAATAAGTCTTATGTAAGAAAGATACTTGTGGCCACATGATGACCGCTCAAAATGGTAATCTACCGACACGATATAGTGCTTGCCAAAAATGAGCCATTGGCAGGAAAACCCCTGTAAGGAAAAATGGCATATGTGAGGTGCAAGGTTACCAGGTTACCATTGATTGCTTCACCCAGCTGGAGAAATTTTCTCGTAATTATATCAAATAGAACTCAACTTATGACAACCTGTTAAATATCCTAAGGCTCCGAAAAGAGTGTAGCACCTGTCTAACATGTGGTACCGCATAAATGTCAACTTTTTGAGTTTGACAACCCAGGTGATTATTGAGTGTAGCACACAGAAATACATTTTCTCTGGTTGTCATGATCCCTCCATGTCACGTTTAACACTTGCTCGACAGACCAATTCAACTTTGGTTCTTTGTCTAATGACAAAGCATCCCGGAGTAAGACACTGGAAATCCTTGATTCCATGATTTCGGTGGTGACCAAGAAGTTTGCCTACTCCTCCGGATATCTAGGAGGTCTCATGGTTGTAGCGGGAGATTTGGTAAGTTGGCATAAGAAAACGCTTAGCTGGGTTCTGTTCGGCATCATTACTAAAAAAGTTTCCAACGCATACGCCGGCTGAACCTATCCATAGCAACCTCGTGACCATGTACCTTACATATGCCACTTCGCATTAAAGGGATATTCTGGGCCACAACTTATTTTTTTGTTTGGCACTGTATCATGCCAGTAGCTTACCAGTTTGACCGCCCCTCAGATGGCCACTGAAATTTTAATTCTTGTAGTCACGTTGTCACGCCGTTACGGCGTTAAAGGGGCAGGACGGCATATTGGAACCCGCACCTGTCCCTGCCACTATAAGGGACCCTGACTTTGGTGGACTGCACCAGAGTAAAAATATCACCAGAACAGAAAAGGAAAAGGAAAACCAAACTTAACTTACTGCAGCAAGGCACAGCACAGCAGGAAGAAACACCAGATGAAACGGAAACAGCAGTAGAACAACAGCTCTCAGCTAGCTCCTACTCCTGGCTTGGTCGCTGAAGAATGAACTAACACCGACAGTCAGCTGATGAACCAGGTGACCTTTTAAAGGATGGAGGGAGTGGTCACCACAACATCAGCTGAGCCAGAAGCAATGCAATAACACAAGCGGCCACCAGAGGGGGAAAAACTGCATTAACCCCCGATGACCAAAAAGGAAAAAAGGTATTAAACTGAAGCAAACCAGATCTGCCACCAATCCAAAATTGGATCGTGACACACGTGCCGTCTAACTTCTTTTCCTGCTTCTCTCAATGTTCATGTACAGTTCTGCAGACACTTACCATCCTAGAAACGCCCTTTAATCATTTTAGTCCCTGTATCTTCTAACATTTGCATCCCCTTGGATAGGATACCTTCAGTATTATCTCATTACACCTGCAAACGACCTAGAAAGCATGCAAAGAATACCCACCTTCTGGGATATATTTACATAAGCCCACCCATGTAGATGTTGTTTGGTGACCTGACTTTGATTTTCTTTTGATCATCACACCAAGACCACTTAGAGTTTGCGGCAAAGCATTCACAGCCACAGATGGGGCAAGTGACCTGAATCACAAATAACATCAATATAACATTAGTCTTCCAAACAAGTAAAAATCAGTGGATGGCAAATGCCCTTATTGGGTCAAATTAAAAATGTTAACAGTGACTTCACTACGACCCAAAGAGGCGTCACTTTGAGTCACCAACATTGTGCAATGCAAGGCTTTCGTATGGGTGTGCTTGACTTATAACATCTGATGTGCATTGGTGCATGTCCAATTGCACCATTTAGATATTAAAAAAACCTTAGGTGCATACTAAATAAAAAAGATAATAAAATAGAAAAACACATAGAAACATGGGGGCATCATACTGTGAATAGGAGAGCAGTGGGGGCCCATCATACTGTATATAGAGGACTGTGTTGGCATTATACAGTGAAGAGGGGAACTATGGGCCCATCATACTGTTTATAGGGGTGTTGTAAGGGCATTCTACTGTGTATAGGGGAGTTGTGGGGGCATCATACTGTGCATATGGGCTGTGAGGGCATTATACTATGTATAGGGGAGCTATGGGTTCATCATACTGTGCACAGTGGGAGCTGTGAGGGCATCATACTGTGCATAGGGAATCTAAGGGCCCATTATAATGACCTGATCTTGCTGCAGACTTCACCCTGACCCAGAAATGCTGAAAGGCAGGGCTTCATCTGTACTCGCGCCTGAAAGACGTAAGCACAATTGAAAACTTCGGAACTGGCATCTTACACCTTCTCTGAACCAGTTGTCAGCTTGACAGTTGGTTCAGAGAATGATGAAATCTCACTGTATGCAGCCACCTGGTAGACACTTTGGACTACATCATCAAGGGACCTACTGGTGCACCTCTGCCAGCTGCGCCCAGGGCAAATGCTATGCCTGCCCCCATGGATATGCCCCTGGTAGGGGTTATTATGTCCACTGGCAACCCCTAAGACCAAGTAGGTAATTTTAAGGGTTGCAGTCGTTGCTGTTGCACTTGAGCTCATGAGCCATAGGGGCCCTGAAGACTCCTAAGTCTCATTTGAGAAGATGTTTTGCATTAGGAGTTACATCTCTGGTGGGCAGATATGACCTGGACCTTTAATTAATGTTTCCTTATTTTTTTTTTTTTAATGTAAAAAAACACCATTATAAATACAAGTATTCTCATTTTTTTGACATGGGTGTATAAATCCATTTTTTGTCTTCGTAAGGTTTTTTTTCCTCTTTTTGATGACCCCACCCTATTTTACAATGGGCTGCTATGTAACTTTCTGCCATTGTCTGTAATCTCTATTCGCCCATTGAGAAATATTTTTAGAGCTTGGGAAGACGTTGCTTAAAAAATACAAAGAATGCAATCAGAATAGAAAATAGGAATTGAGATTTTGAAGGTACGGGAAGCCCAACACCAATTACAGTCTGCTGGATGACATCAATGGCCGAGTTGAGTAAGATAAACGATTGTTAAACTTCCTTCCTACATTAAGTGCTGTTTGTCCATGCAAAGACCCATGAAAGAGATATTTTAGTTCCTCGTTTCTTGCAGACACAAACAAAACATATCACACGTGATGACTTAGAAAGAATGGTGAGAAATGACCCTGGAGAGATATTTGCAGCATTTCTTTTTTTACGTTTGCGGAATTTGCTTGTGTTTAGGTTGGCAACACCTGTCCTCTGAATGGGAGAAGTTTTAAAATTATATCATGTCAACATGTCCCACCAAAAGTGTCATACCATAGGAGTAAGGTGTTTTACCCTCTAAATGACCAAAAGTATGGGATCACCTGACTATCACATCTACTTTATATGAGCTTATTGGACATCTTGCCCCCAAACCATGGACATAAATATGGAGCCGGTCACTTTGCAGCTCTAATAGCTCCGCTCTGATGGCAACATTTTTCAAAAGATTTTGAGGGTGTCTGTGAGAATTTTTGACCATTTATTAAGATGAGTATTTGTGAAGTCAGAAAACAAGATATTTGCTAGGCATAACATAATGGCTTCTCCCAATGGCCACATCTGGTTGAAAAACAATCTGATGCCTCCTCTGCTCCAGCAACGTCTCAAGATTTACTGGAACAGGGTTCAGCTCTGTTTCTATGTCTTGCCAAAGTAGACAGTGCCCGATAATGACATTAGCTTGTTTGTACTTTCAATCTTTGCTGACTCCCAAGTGTGATCTTGACCTTGACCTCAGCTCTGTTGATAAACTATGCTCTTGCCTCCTTTTTTGGAAAGATAACTCCTGATTTTGACCTCCGACTATCTCATAATTAATCCTTTGGCCTATTCAACCCTAACCATTCTGCAGCTGACTACACTACTGCTACACAAATGCTACAATCAGTGACTTTCTGGTGGACTGGGATAGGGGAATCTAACCAAGATACATCATACTTTCTTGAAGTGGTTAAGGGTAAAGAACAGGGAGTTTCCGTAAACTTTGATATGGTTATCAACGTTTGTGTTTGCAAATTATGGACAGTATAGTCCCGCACAGTCATGGACATTTGTGTGCAGGGCTTGTGTAATCCCTGATCCTTTAAGCCGGAGGCAACACAAATTTGCTGGGACTGATTCCAAAAAAATCAAGAGTCCCATAAAAATTTGAGGTAGTTGACTTGTATTCTTTACGACTGTTGTGGTTACATTTGAGTACAGAAGAAGAGATGAGATCCTAGAAATAAGATTTTGTTGCGCAATTAATAGTTAAGATGCGTCAAGATATGGGCATGGAGGGAAGTGAGTAAGTTTCCATTTAGCACGGAGTCAAGAACTAAGAAACTATAAGAAATACCAAGAATTCTTACGAAAATAAGACTGCATTTGTGATAGACACTTTTTATGGAGGCTCCAACATTAATGTAAACTAAGCCTCACTGCACTAGATGTAGAAACTGATGGAGGACAATGATCACATCCAAATTAGAGGCTCAAAAAAACACCACACAAAATAGTTTCTCAGAAATTTCTCCCCTTTGGAAAAGATCTACTTGTTCAAAAGGTCTCTTGAAAATAAGTTGATCGTAAAGTGTCCTCCTGCTAATATCTGCAGCTATCATCCATACTTCATGGATAAACCTAGCAGTGAGTGCTAAATTTCTGTCCAGTGCCACCATATATAAAATTACACAATTACTATTCAATGGTTTGTCCATGCAATGTAGAACAGAAAAGGTCCTCCAGAACAAGAGACACTCTTTGTAGAAGTTCTCCAGTGGCCTTAGATGAGGATTCTGGTCAGAGGACTTCCCTTTATTACTCCACAATGCTCTATAACAGGGATTATAAAGAAAAGTAACACCTACTAGGAAACAATGGGAAACTAGGTAAATTTAAGCAGTATGTACCAGGATTTTTCAAGATGGAGGCGAACCTAGTGAGTCATCTGTTGGCGTGCTAGACCTGTATTAGAGGAAAGCCTGACTCTATGCCAAAGGACTGGAAAAGAAGGTGAATAAACCATGTGCTTCCTAACATCTGTTATCGAACAGTACAAAGTGATTGTGGGACCAGCTGGACTGTTGAATGATAAATGAAATATATTATGTCACACAGTCACTTGTGAGGATGCAGCTTTAGCATAAATGAGAGCAAATAAAAATGTGAGATTTAGAGGAAATCACATAACATAATATTTATGACCCCCACCTCAATAGGATTGATCATAAGGCATACAATTTGCAGAGTCGACATATATACGTAAATAACCCCTCGCCCTACGGATGGAGCTTTGTCATCAAATTTTTGTAGCACAACTGCTTGCTAAGAGAGGTATGTCATAAGCAGGAGGAGCCTGGCACACATTTAAAGGGAACCTGTCACCAGAAATAACACTGTTAATCTGCAGGTTATCAGCCTTATTATGCTGCCCGTGGCCTGCACACAGCCGAATGCAGCAGGGAGAAAATTATCTTTATTCTAGCTGTCGGCTTTCGGTATCAGTCACAGGGGCGGTGGCGTATACCGAGTATACAGAGCAGCCTCTGTAACCACGCCCCAGTCCCTGACTGACACCAGTTTACCATGATGCTAGATATTTAGTATTAACTGTCCCATATTGTTATGTTTAGAGGGACCCACATCAATAATAATGGTTATGCTGGCTATAGAGGTCATGTCTCAAGACGTGCGAATCATACAATATTGTATTGTCATTGTGTTGCTGTTCTACTGCTATGCAATCAGATTTGCCCCTTTTAGATGTTTGTCCGATCTCTCTCCTTGTAGCCCAGCTCTGATGTAAGTAGCCCCTCCCTTCCTCATGTGTTAGTGTTTGTCATCCATCTTTGGTTGAAGTTCATATCTGTACAAGTTCTGGTTCAGAACTGTCTTTTTTGCCTACCGCAATTTTGCAAAATACAAGAATTCGGATTGAGAATAAAACTTCTTCTGATATCTTCATACGTACTTCTGCAGTCGAGTTAAAGCTATCTGACAAAATCACTTTGTGTGAGCACTGGTTCACAAAGACATCTATAGAAATGCTGTCTAAGGGGCCCCACACTCGCAGCCTAGTTATAGAGTCAGAATAATAGACACGCTGAGTGTCATTATCTCAATCTATCCATCTAAACCCAACACTACTCAAGACTAAGTATTTTCTCATAATGACGGGTACTTTTCATTATAGTTTTTTTTAAAGACAAGTGAATGACAAGCTAAAGACTTTTTTGTACTTCATGGTCTTAGTCGAAAAATGCTATGGATACTTGCAGGTCTGGATTATAGGAAGGGTACTTGGGACACCTACCCTGTAGGACCTACCCTTGGGACACCTACCGATGTAGGAGGTAAAGGTCGAGGTCTAGTATTTCTTGCTTATGTCACTATCTACAAACATTAATCACCCCTGCAACCCTCAACTCTCAAAATAATGAGTGCCGTGATGGCCATTCGGTAATCCTATCCAGACAAGAGAGTGCAAGGTGGTAGCCACACATACATATAGATCTATCCATTGTAGTCTAAAGGAGTGGCTGGTTTTCCCTTCTCCGTAACTCCCATATCCATGACTGGAGAGGGCCATGGAAAGGATTAGGTTGGCTCTTGATCCAAGAGATGGATTCTACATAAACCTCAATTCAGCACTTAAAATTAGTACTGTAGAAATTTACCGTCCAGCATCGAATCTATTAGTATTTGGTCATTCTAATTATTGGACATTTTTCATCTGAGGTTCGGTTTCTGGTTTCCATAATCACAGTTTGCTCTTCCTTGTGATTTTGTTCTGCACGGGTAACCACAATATATTCACTTCCTACTATTTCCTTCCTTTCCTAATAATGTTATCATCGATTGTTTCCTTCTGCTATCTCTCCGTCATTGTCCTAGTTTTACTGTAGACGGTGGAACATAACTAAGCAGACATCATCTATTAGTCATCCATCTCTCCCACCGATGACTACATGTCCCGTAAACACAAGTCCACGCATCAGGAATATCAGTTTCCACTGTGCTGTATATTTTAACATCATAATATTTATCACTAAACACACAGAATTCCTAATTATAGTGAATTTCCTTGTGTGTTTATATTGAGTTACTCTATTAAGTCAACTTCTTCACAACATAAACATGTCTTGAAGTTATTGGAAGCAGAAAAAAAACCTTCAAAAATGTCCTTCCATTAGGTGGCACCCAAGTCCTCTTTCTCTCTGAAGAGGCAATTTGAATATTTAATTTCCCAGAGGAGCATTGCATGGCCTAAAAGTCTCCTTACACCAGCTTGTCAGGCATGTCACTCTCCACAAGAAAAAATGTTTCCACTTATGAGATCCTTCTTCAGGAAGACCAACTTATAACGAAATGATGGTGAGATCCTAGAAGCAATGTTCATAGTGGAGCTAATATATATATATATATTGGAGCAATGAAAACTTTAGATTAGTCAGTCTGAATTATGCTGAATTTGTCAAGGTGGTTCATGCTGTTTACTTCTAAAAACGAGCCTGTCACTAGGTTTTCCCAATATAAACTACAGCCACCACTTTTAATGCCTCTTTTGCAGTACTCTAGCAAATTGTATGTTAGTCCCCATCCCCCTTTGCATATCCCCAAAAATATCTTTTATAATGGCCCCATACTTCACAGTCTGGTCTGATGGAAGTCACTGGTGCCACCTCTCTCATCGCTATTGCTGTCCTCCTGCTTGCTCCATGTTGATGACGTGTCCTACATCATCCACACAGTGTCCCACAATCGTGTTCCTGCGCAGGCGTACTTTGCTTTGCTCTGCTGTGATGCAAGGTCAAGTTCCCTTTGACAAGGCACTGCAAGTGTCGAAAACCCATAATAAATATAGTGTAAAGGTACCGTCACACTTAGCGCTTAGCGACGCTGGAGCGATACCGACAACGATCCGGATCGCTGCAGCGTCGCTGTTTGGTCGCTGGAGAGCTGTCACACAGACCGCTCTCCAGCGACCAACGATGCCGGTAACCAGGGTAAACATCGGGTAACTAAGCGCAGGGCCGCGCTTAGTAACCCGATGTTTACCCTGGTTACCATCCTAAAAGTAAAAAAAAAAAAACAGTACATACTTACCTACAGCCGTCTGTCTTCCAGCGCTGTGCTCTGCACTCCTCCTGTACTGACTGTGTGAGCACAGCGGCCGGAAAGCAGAGCGGTGACGTCACCGCTCTGCTTTCCGGCTGACCGACGCTCACAGCCAGTACAGGAGGAGTGCAGAGCACACGCCGATTCAGCGATGTCTGCGGGGAGTCCAGCGACGAAATAAAGTTCTGGACTTTCTTCCCCGACCAGCGACAGCACAGCAGGGGCCTGATCGCTGCTGCCTGTCACACTGGACGATATCGCTAGCGAGGACGCTGCAACGTCACGGATCGCTAGCGATATCGTCTAGTGTGACGGTACCTTAAGTCTTGAAATACAGCATTTTTGTTGCAAATTAGGCTAGTTTCACATTTGCGTTTAAAAACGCAGTGTTTTAAACGCAAACGCATGTGGTGAAAAAAACGTATGTAAACGCTGCGTTTTTTAGATGCATGCGTTTTTGCATGTGGTAAAAAAAGCGGCGTTTTGACGCGCTTACATGCGTTTTTTCCTGCATTTGCGTTTTTGAAACGCATGATGAGAAGTGTGTGACAGCTGCCAATCATCAAAATCAACTAGAAAACCCACTATAAACAGAAATAGCTAGGGTTAGGGTTAGGATTAGGGTTAGGATCCCTAGGTTTAGGGTTAGGATCCCTAGGGTTAGGGTTAGGATCCCTAGGGTTAGGGTTAGGATCCCTAGGGTTAGGGTTAGGGATAGGGTCCCTAGGGTTAGGGGTTAGGATCCCTTTAGGGCTGGGGTTAGGATCCCTAGGGTTAGGGTTAGGATCCCTAGGGTTAGGGTTAGGGTTAGGATCCCTAGGGTTAGGGTTAGGATCCCTTTAGGGTTAGAGTTAGGGTTAGGGTTGGGGGGTGGCTTATCAGTGTGTATTCTTGTGTTTTTCTATTAAAATGCATGCGTTTAAAAACGCAAGCAAATGCATGTGCTTAAAAACGCATGCGTTTACATAGACAGCAATACATTTTTTTGCCGCAAAAAAACGCCTCTAGAAATTACTACATGTTGCATTTCCGCAACAAAACGCAAGCATAGAAACGATGCATGCGTCGTCAAAACACATGCAAAAAAACGCATGCGTTTTTAATGTTAAGTATAGAAAAAAACACATGCGGTTTTTGCACTAAAACGCAGCGGCAAAAAAAGGAAATGTGAAACCAGCCTTACTCCATAATTCTTTCAGATTTAGCTTCACAAATCTCCCCAAATGCCTTTCAAAAAATTCGATTCATGGACAAAAAATGGTGCCGAAGAAAAAATTTGATGAAAATTAGTGGATCATTGTCTTATTTGAACAGGATCCAAAGGACTGAAGCAAACAATCTACAATAGATATCCTTTGTATTAAAGTACTCAACATTATAGAACCTTAAAGAGTCTAGAGGAAGGCAATTGGTGTAATTTTTCTTTTTAAAATGTAGAGATTCTGAAACATTCCCATTGTTAGTTTTTCTTACTCACGTGATTAACTCAATAATATTCTTGGTCTGATAGAATTTGGTCCTACTTTCAAAATCTGAACATTCTTCTTATTACTTGATCTAAGTCAGCTGTAGGAATAATCATGATTATTTTGTGTGATTGTACCGTAATTAAAATTCATTAGCATTTTATGCACGTTAGTTCTTCGGGAGGATGTTTCCGATGTGCCAGAATAAATGTGTTCTTTGGAGAAGCCTATTTTGTTCGGAGTGTTTCAGTTAAAAAAAAAAAAAAAACTATTTGCAAGACCCAATGGGCAAAAGGGGCAACTGGTCTTTTGGTTTCTTCATATCCCTACCGTTTTGGGTGAGCAACAGTCTCTTTATGGTTTATGCTCCATCCCTACACCCAAAATGCTTGAAAAGTCTGCAAAAATATATGTTAAACATATGAAAGAAGGTAGACCCTAAGGGGTAATTACCCCTTTTGTCTATTCCAGCGCATTCTTTATTTTATCTGAAACACTCACTAAAAAGTCATACATTAGACAATATGAAGATGCTATGTACAATGGCTTGTAAAAATATTCACTCCCTTGACATTTTACCTTTTTTTACATTACAACCTCTGTTTAAATAGCCTAAGTTAGTGAAGTCTGAAAACTATAATAAAAAATAAAAAAAAAAAAAAATTTATGAGATAAAATAAATATAAATTGGAATGTCCATATATATTCACTCCTTTTGCTATGAAGCTTCTAAAGAGTCCTGGTGCAAGTAAATCCCTTCATAAGTCCCATGCTTAGTGAAATGACATCCCCCTGCGTGCAATCTGAGTGTCACATGTCTGTCAGTATTTTAACTTTACCTTTTCTTAAAGGCCACAGAGGCTGCAACACCATTAACAAGAGGCTCCACTAACCAAACACCATGAGGACCAAGGAGATCTGCAAACAAGTCAGGGACAAGGTTGTTGAGAAGTACAAGTCAGGGTTGGGCTATAAAAAATATCCCAAACTCTGATGATCCCCCGAGGCACCATCAAATCCATTATCATCAAATGGAGCAAACATGGTACCACAACAAACCTACCAAGAGAGCGAGACCACCAAAACTCTTAGCCCGGAAAAGAAGGGCATTAATCAGGAGGTAGCACACAGACCAAAGGTAACCCTGAAGGAACTGCAGAGCTCCCAAACAGAGACTGGAGTATCTGTCCATATGACCACAATAAGCCATACACTCCATAGAGGTGGCGTTTATGGAAGAGTGGGCAGAAAAAAGCCTTTACTTTACACACAAAAATTGTAAGGTTCATTGTGAGTTTGCCAAAGCACATGTGGGAGAGTCCCCCAATGTATGGCGGAAGGTGCTGTGGTCAGATGAGATCAAAATTAAACGTTTTGGCCACCAAGGTAAATGCTATGTTTGGTGCCAAACCAACACAGCTTATCACCTCAAGAACACCATCCCCATAGTGAAACATGGTGGGGGCAGCATCATGCTGTGTGGATGCTTTTTAGCAGTAGGGTCAGGGAATATTGTCCAAGTTAAGGGGAAAACGTTTGGTGCGAAATACAGACGTATTCTTATGAAAACCTGTTTCAGTCTAGCATTGATTTAAGACTGGGACGGAGGTTCACATTCCAACAAGACAATGACCCAAAGCAGACTGCTAAAACAACATTTGATTGGATTAAATGGAAAGGTGTTAATGTTGTGGAGTGGCCTAGTCAAAGCCCAGACCTTAATTTAATTGAGAATCTGTGATCAGACTTCAAGATCGCTGTTCAACAGAGGAAACCATCTAACTTGAAGGAGCTGGAGCAGTTTTGCCTTGAGGAATGGGCATAAATCCTAGTGGCCAGATGTGTAAAGCTCATGGAGAGTTATCCAAAGTGACATGCAGCTGTAATTCTCTCAAAAAGAGGCTCAACAAAGTACCGACCTTAGAGGGGTGAATACTTATGCACACTGAAGCTTTCAGTTCTTTTGTTCTATTTGTTGTTTGCTTCACAATAAAAAGAAAACCAATTGTTCACAGTTGTAGGCATGCTCTTTACACGAACTGATGCAAGCCCTCAAAAAAACAGTGAAATTCCAGGTTGTGAGGAAGCAAAACATGAAAAATGGGGGGTGAATCCTTTCGCAAGCCACTTTGTATATAATTTATTTGTTTTTAGAGAGTTGTTCAGATAAAAGAAAGATTACCTGGTTATGGAATAAACTAGAAGGGAACTTACCCCTCCGAGTCAACATCTTTTTCACGGCCATCATATGTTTGACAGTTTACTGGCGTTTCACAAGTGTCTTACAAGAGAGATTTAAAAGCATAACATGGCCCCTAGCTCCTTAAATCTTTAACAGGTCTACTTTAAGAAGTATAGAGAATCGCTGACCTCTTTTAATAAATTATCCCAGCATCTCCTCACTAGTCATAGCCTCTGTTTGCAATTTCAAGGTCACATATTTTACATTATGCACAAAGTCTACACATTCCACAGAAACATAAAACCGCCAAAAAGAAGAAATAATTTATTAAACTTGGATATATACAAATGACTTATAAATGAGCAAGTGTGATGTCACCATATTGTGGAGGAAGAGAGAACTCACTTTATTACAAAAATCAGCCTGGTCATGAATGTTCTTCATTTTGATTTGTGAACTACGTTCCACTAAACTATATAGATTTCTGAGTCATTAGTTCCTTTTCTAATTATCTTACTATTCTACATGGGCAACCTAGCTTCTGATGGTGCCTCTCAAATATGAGTGGGGGGGGGGGGGGGGGGGGTGACCATTCAGCTTTACAGAACAAGTACATGTCCTCTGTAATGACATTATCAATTCTGCTGAGCTTCTTAGTTCAGGTCACTGGTGTCCAAGTCAAGGCTTGAGTCTTCTAGGACAGTCTTGTCCTTTGATGGGCTGGTTAGAAAATGTTCTGTTCCTGCTTACTTTAAAGTTAGGTAAATGTGATCCTAAAAGAAAAAAATTCAACAAAACAGGTACTTAGACCCAACGGATAAACGGCCCATGCGTCACTCACCTCTCCTGGACACAGTTTCGGGCACTGAGACTTGCTGCTTTTGTCATCTCTTTCAGTTCCTTGGCCATGGGTACCTGACGAACCCCTCTGACATCATGCCACTTAAGTATTCAGGTAGTTGGCTTCCGTGCTATTACTATGAATGGCTTTCCTGCTTTGCCTGAAACCTCCATTAAAAAACAACTCTGCTGTATTGCTGGGTAGCTCTGCTTTGGACTCTGACAAACCCAGCTCTACTTCGTCTGTTACTTTGATAAGTAAGTTTGCTAATTCGCTGCCAGTTCTGCATTAGACTCTGTGACAAACTCAGCTCTTATAAATCACAGAGTCAATTTTGCTGTCCTGATGCCAGCTCGGCTTCGGACTCTGTGACAAACTTTG
This sequence comes from Ranitomeya imitator, assembly GCF_032444005.1. Classification (NCBI taxonomy): domain Eukaryota; kingdom Metazoa; phylum Chordata; class Amphibia; order Anura; family Dendrobatidae; genus Ranitomeya; species Ranitomeya imitator. Next base: position 34,427,403 of record NC_091284.1, read on the forward strand.
CTCTGCTGTATGAGTCAACTTTGTCATATTATTGTGCAATGATGAGTTCATCATTGCTGACTCTCCTGTGCTTTCTTGTAGATGACAATGCATTTTAAGCCCATAACAGAAGAAGGCTTGGAGTAAAATGGAAAGAGAGCACAGGTTTACTGCTTAAGGCCCCAACTCAAACGCTGATGACCTGGGACTTCGTCACCAAAAGGGGCAAGCTTGTCTCTTGGCCAGGAGTTTGGGCGATCAAGGACTCAGGAGGTAAAATATAGCTAAGGATTCAAGACAGAGAGATCGGTGCTGGTCTGAGGAGGGAGGTTGCCCTCCAGAGAGTCTCGGAGCAAGAAGCAACCAGGCCTGGAGGATGAGTCAAGGAGCAGAAAGGGAACCAATCGAGAACCTCACATTATAAATATCTCCAGAGACCCGAGAGAGCTCAAATACAAAGTAAAACCATTAACTAAAAGTGATGATTTCAACAAAACAAAAGGTAAAAATATAAAAACACGTCGTGTGAGATGCTGAGTATTTTCTTGTGACCTGTGTAGGTGTAGGATTCTGCCGAGTAGCGTATGATCCATGACACAAAGATTCCTGGCACCAAAATAATTTTCATTTATATGTAAACCGCAGGCGTAACAGTAAACAGAAGCTGATCCCGAGCGAGGTCCTGGAGACACACCATCTTGTCATATAAACTTAGTGGGCTGCGGCTCTCAACTAAATCTACTTGTGGCTTCCTGCAGGGAATTACGCAATGCACGGCACGTAATAAGTGGCTGCGGTCATTAGATTCTGTCCACATCTACATTAGACTCTGTTTCATTCCAGGAATCATGTGCATTTATTTTTTTGGGTAAAACGGCAAACACCATAATAGAAACCATACGACTCCAGGTTGATGCGGGCGTTGATGGGGCCTCTTTTTGCTTTTGATTTTTCCTCATTGCATTCCAAGAACTATAACTTTTAGAGTTGTATCAGGGTTTTTATCTGTTCACTGTAAGGCCCCCTTCACATGTCCGTGTTTTACGGCACATGTGGCCAGCGTCGCACTGGAGCACCTTGGGCCCACCAGAGAAAACCATTCTTGGGGCCCACTATGTCCCTACATAAATACAAGACCACCAATTGTGCGGTAAAACACGCTAATATCAGGGTATAATTTAAGGTAGTACACATCTTAATTATGTAGCAGGGGTTGGGGTAGCCCCCCTCATAGAATATAAAGTAGCCCCCTCATAGAATATAAAGTAGCTAACTCATAGAATATAAAGTAGCCCCCTCATAGAAAATAAAGTAGCCAATTCATAGAATATAAAGTAGCCAACTCATAGAATATAAAGTAGCCCCCTCATAGAAAATAAAGTAGCCAATTCATAGAATATAAAGTAGCCAACTCATAGAATATAAAGTAGCCCCCTCATAGAAAATAAAGTAGCTAACTCATAGAATATAAAGTAGCCCCCTCATAGAATATAAAGTAGCCAACTCCTAGAATATAAAGTAGCCCCCTCATAGAGTATAATGTAGCCCCCTCATAGAGTATACTGTAGCCCCCTCATAAAATATAATGCAGCCCCCCATAGACTGTACTCCCCATAAAATATAATGCAACCAGCCTCATACAGTATAATGCTGCACCCATAGGGAATAATGCTGCCCACTCATAGAGAATAATGCTGCCCCCTCATAGGGTATAATGCTGCCCCCTCATAGGGTATAATGTTGCCCCCATAGGATATAATGCTGCCCCCTCATATGGAATAATGCTGTCCCCTCATAGGGTATAATGCTGCCCCCCTGATAGGGTATAATGCTGCCCCCCTGATAGGGTATAATGCTGCCCCCATAGGGAATAATGCTGCCCCCATATATATATATAAAAACCCCACAATATTCACCTATACTCCTCGCTCCCACGCTAATTCCGGTGGCGGCTCCATGTCAGGAGCTGCACTGCAGTCGGCCTCACACACAGTAGGTACGCGATGAAGTTATGTCATTGCGCACCCGCTGTGTGTCAGAGGCGAGGGGAATGATGGGAGAGGGAGCGCCATCTGACGCTCTCTCCTCCATTAGTTCACGCTGGGGGGCAGCGCTGGCGATGGGTCCCCCTGGCTTACGGCCCCATAGCAGCCGCATGGGCTGGAGGCCCCTGAGGGAGCGGAGGTGGGGGCCCTGGTCTGCGGGCAGTTAGCTGCAGCATGCGGCAAACGCTGCCCGCTATTATAATGAACTGAACTCACTCCTCTCCACGCCCATGGGGGCATGGGGAAGCGTGAATATTCATTTCACTTTAGCAGCGGGAACAGGCTTAGGCTTCCTGTCACCTGCTGCTGCTCCGCTGGCTTCGGGGGCCCCATAGCAGCTATGTGGTGTGCCGCCATTAGCGACACCCCACTGGCTTTGGGCCCTGGAGCAACGGGGGTCCTAGGCAGCTGCTGGCCCTGTATGCTTAGTCAGACCCTGCGTGTGGCATCCATTTTCACACAAGTACAGGAGACATGTACGCACGCTCACCCATTATAATCTATGCTGCTGCGCACATGTCCGTATTTTCACATGGACAGTGTGTCCATGGGAACCACAAGGAGCCATGTGTGTTATTTACCGATAGCACGGATCTCACGGACACATACAAGCCTATAAATCAGTGTAAAACACGTTTCACACATATGGATGACATCCATGTGTGTTTCAGTGGCCTGGACAGTCTGTAATTGGGTAAGGCCAGTCCAGTTGAGATGGGAAAAGGAAGTAGAGATCAGAGGGAGCAATCAAAAATTGGAAACATGACTGCAAGGGATCAGAGAGGAAGTACAATACCCAATGTTTTGTATATATATATATATATATATATATATATTAATCTGAGCCACAAAAATAATCAATCTCACAACATAGTATACAAATAAATAATGCAGGGGCAACTGTACTTGAGTGCAGTAAGCGTGTAGTCTAATTGTCACGATGTGACTGTCCTGGTGTGACACGACCTGGCGGGTGGTCGGTCACTAAACGGCGAAACACACAAGGGTACACCAGGAACACTTTAACAACGGTGGGCCCTGTCGGTAGGGAATGGGCACCTCCTGAACTCACCTGAGGCTGTGCCCTGATCTTGCTACCGTCCCTATAAAGGTTTTCTCAACCCGTCACCGACCAGGATACCTAGTCCCTCACTTGCCCTGCACCTATCCCTAAGTAGGGAACTGGCAGGAGAGAGCACTGGTCCCACCACTGCACTAATACAACACAAGGAAAGTTACACAACAAAGGGACAAAAGAAACAATAACACCACACTTAGCTTTCTCTGCTGCAATACACCGCACAACAGAGCAAGGCACCTGGAATGAGTATTCAGCTGTTGAACCACAGCACACAGCAAGCTCCTATTCCAGCAAGGTTGGTATCCAAAGGACCTGTATAACCAACAGTCAGCTGATGCACAAGGTTACCTTTTAAAGGAAGGTGGGAGTGGTCACCACCCACAACAGCAGAAGAAGCTGCAATGCAATTACACCAGCAGTCACTGGGGGAAAAACTGCATTAACCCCTGATGACCTGAAAGGAAAAAAGGTTTTAATCTGAAGGAAACCAGATCTGCCACAGATCCAAACATGGATCGTGACAGTACCCCCCTTTCAATGAGGGGCCTCTGGACACTCAACACCGGACCTCACCACACAACAACCTATGGTAAGGACGCCTCGATCCACCAACGTTCACCTCAGCAGTCACCTGACTCTCAGGTTTACGGCAACCTTGGCCGGATGAAAATGCCAGCAACAAAAGCTCCGGAGGCGCCACAAACCTCCAGAGGGCCGACCTGGGGAATGAGCTGTGTACATGCATAACTGGGGGTAACTCCAACTGATAAGTCCCTGGGCTAAGAATGGCTGACACCCGATATGGCCCAATCACCCTGGAACTCCAGGACCCAGTTGCACACTGCCACCTGATGTTTTTGGTGGAAACCCATACATACTCATTCACCCCCAGGTCCGACCTGAACGTTTATTTCCAGGCATGCATCTGCCACAAGATGGTGAATTCTTAGAGGAATTGACAACAGAGGCGTCCCCCTGTGTCACTGAACTCACACCCCCATTATGCTCAGAGGGAACCACCACCCTCCTCTGACCCCTCCTCCTAAGAGGTCTCTAACACACCGGGTTAGCATGTAGTGAGGGTAGAGTCTTGCCTCTACGCTCTGACAGCATCTCTGCTGCCCCCACTGGAGAGGAAGGGGTAGGTTGTAGAAGGACGGCAAAGACAGTTGCCCCTGGGCAGCAGTCCTCACACTACTGATCCCAGCTGACCACTTCCCTTAACCGCCAATCTATGACCGGGTTGTGTTTTTTCAACCAAGGGAGTCCTAAAACGATGGGTGTTGGTATTCCCCCTGAGACGTAGCACGACAGGTACTCCTCATGATGAGTCCCTATACGCAGGTGTATATCATCCACAACTTGGGTCACCCACCCCTGGCTGAGTGGTACGGAGTCAATGGCCTGGACGCTTAGGGGTTTAGTTAGTGTTCTACACCTCAGGCCATGGGTCTGGACAAAATGAGCATCCACCAGATTGACACCTGCTCCACTGTCCACAAGCACCGGTATACACTCAGTTACTCTGCCAACCACTACTTCAGCTGACAGGTTACACTGAGGAGAAGATATGGAGGAAATATACACTCCCTGGTCGCCTCCCTCCACACGACCAGGGGGACGCGGCTTCTTAAGTGGTACAGGTATTTTGGCGCGAGCTGGGCAGACACCGATAAAATGACCAGTCTGCCCACATTAAAAACATGCCCCCACACTACGGTGAACCGCAGCAACCCCGTTTGGGAAACAACTCCTCCCGCCTGCATGGGTTCATCCATCTGCTCTGGTGTGTCCCCCTCCCTAGCAAGGACTACCGGAGACACATTAGGTGTATGTCTCTCCCTCAAGCGTCTATCTACCCGGATGGCAAGGGACATGGCGGCCTCCAATGACCTGGGGGCGGCATACTGCACAAGAGCATCCTGCAACCTTGGAGACAGACCCTGCCTAAAATGGCTCCTAAGGGCAGGGTCATTCCACTGTGTGTCAGTGGCCCATCTTCTGAACTCCGAGCAGTAATCCTCCGCCGGCCGAGCCCCCTGCTTGATTTTATTAAGTTGGGATTCTGCCAGGGAGACGCCATCAGGATCCCCATACACAAGCGCCAAAGCCGCAATAAACTCGTCCACCGATCGTAAAGATGGAGAACTGGCCGGCAGGGAGAAAGCCCAGGATTGAGGATCACCCTTAAGAAGGGAGATTATAATCCCCACACGCTGTTCCTCACTCCCTGATGAACGAGGGCGGAGCCTAAAGTATAGCTTACAGGCTTCCTGAAAAACCAAAAATGTATCTCTCCCACCAGAGAACCTGTCAGGAAGAGATATCTTGGGCTCTGGTTGAGCATGAACCTGGGCCGAAGCCCAAAACCCCACCAACTGCTGCAGCTGCTGCACCACCTCACCACGCAGCACCTTAAACTCGTCAGTGAGGGTCTGAAGCAGTTGGGCAAAGGCCTGCATTTGAGCCATAGCTCACTAAAGAAAAAAATAAATAAAAAATGGGATGGTTGGTTGGTTATAATGTCACGATGTGACTGTCCTGGTGTGACACGACCTGGCGGGTGGTCGGTCACTAAACAGCGAAACACACAAGGGTACACCAGGAACACTTTAACAACGGTGGGCCCTGTCGGTAGGGAACGGGCACCTGCTGCACTCACCTGAGGCTGTGCCCTGATCTTGCTACCGTCCCAATACGGGTTCTCTCAACCCGTCACCGACCAGGATACCTAGTCCCTCACTTGCCCTGCACCTATCCCTAAGTTGGGAACTGGCTTGTGAGAGCACTGGTCCCACAACAAAGGGACAAAGAAACAATAACACCACACTTAGCTTTCTCTGCTGCAATGCACCGCACATCAGAGTAAGGCACCTGGAATGAGTATTCAGCTGTTGAACCACAGCACACAGCAAGCTCCTATTCCAGCAAGGTTGGTGTCCAAAGGACCTGTATAACCAACAGTCAGCTGATGCACCAGGTGACCTTTTAACCCCTTTACCCCCAAGGGTGGTTTGCACGTTAATGACCAGGCCAATTTTTACAATTCTGACCACTGTCCCTTTATGAGGTTATAACTCCGAAACGCTTCAACGGATCCTGGTGATTCTGACATTGTTTTCTCGTGACATATTGTACTTCATGATAGTGGTAAAATTTCTTTGATAGTACCTGCGTTTATTTGTGAAAAAAACGGAAATTTGGCGAAAATTTTGAAAATTTCGCAATTTTCAAACTTTGAATTTTTATGCAATTAAATCACAGAGATATGTCACACAAAATACTTAATAAGTAACATTTCCCACATGTCTCCTTTACATCAGCATAATTTTGGAACCAATTTTTTTTTTTGTTAGGGAGTTATAAGGGTTAAAAGTTGACCAGCAATTTCTCATTTTTACAACACCATTTTTTTTTAGGGACCACGTCTCATTTGAAGTCATTTTGAGGGGTCTATATGATAGAAAATGCCCAAGTGTGACACCATTCTAAAAACTGCACCCCTCAAGGTGCTCAAAACCACATTCAAGAAGTTTATTAACCCTTCAGGTGTTTAATAGGAATTTTTGGAATGTTTAAATAAAAATGAACATTTAACTTTTTTACACAAAAAATTTACTTCAGCTCCAATTTGTTTTATTTTACCAAGGGTAACAGGAGAAATTGGACCCAAAAAGTTGTTGTCCAATTTGTCCTGAGTACGCTGATACCCCATATGTGGCAGTAAACCACTGTTTGGGCGCATGGGAGAGCTCGGAAGGGAAGGAGCGCTATTTGACTTTTCAATGCAAAATTGACAGGAATTGAGATGGGACGCCATGTTGCGTTTGGAGAGCCACTGATGTGCCTAAACATTGAAACCCCCCACAAGTGACACCATTTTGGAAAGTAGACCCCCTAAGGAACTTATCTAGAGGTGTGGTGAGCACTTTGACCCACCAAGTGCTTCACAGAAGTTTATAATGCAGAACCGTAAAAATAAAAAATCATATTTTTTCACAAAAATTATATTTTTGCCCCCAATTTTTTATTTTTCCAAGGGTAAGAGAAGAAATTGGACCTCAAAAGTTGTTGTCCAATTTGTCCCGAGTACGCTGATACCCCATATGTGGCAGTAAACCACTGTTTGGGCGCATGGGAGAGCTCGGAAGGGAAGGAGCGCCGTTTGACTTTTCAATGCAAAATTGACAGTAATTGAGATGGGACGCCATGTTGCGTTTGGAGAGCCACTGATGTGCCTAAACATTGAAACCCCCCACAAGTGACACCATTTTGGAAAGTAGACCCCCTAAGGAACTTATCTGGATGTGTGGTGAGCACTTTGACCCACCAAGGGCTTCACAGAAGTTTATAATGCAGAGCCATAAAAATAAAACAAAATTTTTTTCCCACAAAAATTATTTTTTAGCCCCCAGTTTTGTATTTTCCCTAGGGTAACAGGAGAAATTGGACCCCAAAAGTTGTTGTCCAATTTGTCCTGAGTACGCTGATACCCCATATGTGGGGGGGAACCACCGTTTGGGCGCATGGGAGGGTTCGGAAGGGAAGGAGCGCCATTTGGAATGCAGACTTAGATGGAATGGTCTGCAGGCGTCACATTGCGTTTGCAGAGCCCCTAATGTACCTAAACAGTAGAAACCCCCCACAAGTGACCCCATATTGGAAACTAGACCCCTCAATGAACTTATCTAGATGTGTTGTGAGAACTTTGAACCCCGAAGTATTTCACTACAGTTTATAACGCAGAGCCATGCAAATAAAAAATATTTTTTTTTCCACAAAAATTATATTTTAGCCCCCAGTTTTGTATTTTTCCAAGGTTAGCAGGAGAAATTGGACCCTAAATGTTGTTGTCCAATTTGTCCTGAGTACGCTGATACCCGATATGTGGGGGGGAACCACCGTTTGGGCGCATGGGAGGGCTCGGAAGGGAAGGAGCATCATTTGGAATGCAGAGTTAGATGGATTGGTCTGCAGGCGTCACATTGCGTTTGCAGAGCCCCTAATGTACCTAAACAGTAGAAACCCCCCACAAGTGACCCCATATTGGAAACTAGACCCCTCAATGAACTTATCTAGATGTGTTGTGAGAACTTTGAACCCCCAAGTGTTTCACTACAGTTTATAACGCAGAGCCGTGAAATAAAACATTTTTTTGTTTTCCCACAAAAATTATTTTTTAGCCCCCAGTTTTGTATTTTCCCAAGGGTAACAGGAGAAATTGGTCCACAAAAGTTGTTGTCCAATTTGTCCTGAGTACGCTGATACCCCATATGTTGGGGTAAACCCCTGTTTGGGCACACAGGAGAGCTCGGAAGGGAAGGAGCACTGTTTTACTTTTTCAACGCAGAATTGGCTGGAATTGAGATCGGACGCCATGTCGTGTTTGGAGAGCCCCTGATGTGCCGAAACAGTGGAAACCCCCCCAATTATAACTGAAACCCTAATCTAAACACACCCCTAACCCTAATTCCAACGGTAACCCTAACCACACCTCTAACCCTGACACACCCCTAACCCTAATCCCAACCCTATTCCCAACTGTAAATGTAATCTAAACCCTAACCCTAACTTTAGCCCCAACCCTAACTGTAGCCCCAACCCTAACCCTAACCCTAGCCCTAACCCTAACCCTAGCCCTAACCCTAACCCTAGCCCTAACCCTAGCCCTAACCCTAACCCTAACCCTAGCCCTAACCCTAGCCCTAACCCTAGCCCTAACCCTAACCCTAGCTCTAACCCTAGCCCTAACCCTAGCCCTAACCCTAATCCTAGCCCTAACCCTAGCCCTAATGGGAAAATGGAAATAAATACATTTTTTTTTATTTTTCCCTAACTAAGGGGGTGATGAAGGGGGGTTTGATTTACTTTTATAGCGAGTTTTTTAGCGGATTTTTATGATTGGCAGCCGTCACACACTGAAAGACCCTTTTTATTGCAAAAAATATTTTTTGCAATACCACATTTTGAGAGCTATAATTTTTCCATATTTTGGTCCACAGAGTCATGTGAGGTCTTGTTTTTTGCGGGACGAGTTGACGTTTTTATTGAAAACATTTTTGGGCATGTGACATTTTTTTATCGCTTTTTATTCTGATTTTTGTGAGGAAGAATGACCAAAAGCCAGCTATTCATGAATTTCTATTGGGGGAGGCGTTTATACCGTTCCGCGTTTGGTAAAATTGATAAATCAGTTTTATTCTTCGGGTCAGTACGATTACGGCGATACCTCATTTATATCATTTTTTTATGGTTTGGCGCTTTTATACGATAAAAACTATTTTACAGAAAAAATAATTATTTTTGCATCGCTTCATTCTCAGGACTATAACTTTTTTATTTTTTTGCTGATGATGCTGTATGGCGGCTCTTTTTTTGCGGGACAACATGACGCTTTCAGCGGTACCATGGTTATTTATATCTGTCCTTTTGATCGCGTGTTATTCCACTTTTTGTTCGGCGGTATGATAATAAAGCGTTGTTTTTTGCCTCGTTTTTTTTTTTTTTTTCTTACGGTGTTTACTGAAGGGGTTAACTAGTGGGACAGTTTTATAGGTCGGGTCGTTACGGACGCGGCGATACTAAATATGTGTACTTTTATTGTTTTTTTTTTTTTATTTAGATGAAGAAATGTATTTATGGGAATAATATTTTTTTTTTTTTTTCATTATTTTGGAATATTTTTTTTTATTTTTTTTACACATTTGGAAAATTTTTTTTTTACTTTTTTACTTTGTCCCAGGGGGGGACATCACAGATCAGTGATCTGACAGTTTGCACAGCACTCTGTCAGATCACTGATCTGACATGCAGCGCTGCAGCCTTCACAGTGCCTGCTCTGAGCAGGCTCTGTGAAGCCACCTCCCTCCCTGCAGGACCCGGATCCGCGGCCATCTTGGATCCGGGGCTCGAGCAGGGAGGGAGGTGAGGAGACCCTCGCAGCAACGCGATCACATCGCGTTGCTGCGGGGGGCTCAGGGAAGCCCGCAGGGAGCCCCCTCCCTGCGCGGTGCTTCCCTGCACCGCCGGCACATCGCGATCATCTTTGATCGCGGTGTGCCAGGGGTTAATGTGCCGGGGGCGGTCCGTGACCGCTCCTGGCACATAGTGCCGGATGTCAGCTGCGATAAGCAGCTGACACCCGGCCGCGATCGGCCGCGCTCCCCCTGTGAGCGCGGCCGATCGGCTATGACGTACTATCCCGTCCAGGGTCAGATAAGCCCAGGGCACCTTGACGGGATAGTACGTCTAAGGTCACAGAGGGGTTAAAGGAAGGTGGGAGTGGTCACCACCCACAACAGCAGAAGGAGCTGTAATGCAATTACACCAGCGGCCACCGGGGAAAAACTGCATTAACCCCCGATGACCTGAAAGGAAAAAAGGTTTTAATCTGAAGGAAACCAGATCTGCCACAAATCCAAACATGGATCGTGATAACTATGATCTCCTATGCAGAACAACAGTAAATTCCTCCCTATGGCCTATGGAGTGGTACACATATAAGGCTTTTGTTGGCGGCATACGAGAAATCTCAACTAATACATTCAACATAGCCAAAATTGCCATCATAATTAATACCGCCATTAATTGTACACATAGATAATACCTTTATATACTATGTGCACAGAAAATCTTGCCATATGCCGTACTTATGCATAATGCTGTCAAAATATTTTATATACACGTAAATATTCATATGTTACCTTCACCAACATCTTACACACATACAAATACTTAGTACATAAAAACATTTGCCTACAAATGTAACATATTACACAAAAGACTGCATAAATAATTACACACATACGCATACAAACATAAAAAGAACATAATAGGCACGCATACAGCACTGTGCAAAGGTTGGAACAAAGGTGTGGAACAAAGAAGCTTTAAAAAATAGAAGTGTTAATAGTTTATACCCTTGGCCTAGGTACTTCTTCTAGGTACTTGTACTTACACACAGTTTTTGAGTGACCTCAACAGGCAGGCTTTTCCAAACATCTTGGAGAACTAACCCCAGATCTTCTGTTTATGAGGCTTGTGCAGATCCTTCATGTGATCCCAGACAGCCTGGATGATGTGAGATCAGGCCTCTGTGGGGGTTGGATCATCACTCCCAGGACTCCTCGTTTTTCTTTACACTGAAGATCATTCTTAATGACGTTGGCTGGATGTTTGGGGTCATGTCCTGATGTAGAATAATAAATTTGGAGCCAATCAGATGCCTCCCTGATAGTATTCTATGATGGATAAGTATCTGCCTGTATTTCTCATTATTGAGGACACCATTAATCTTGACCAAATCCACAACTCCATTTGCTGAAATGCAGCCCCAAACCTGTACGGACCCTCCACCATGCTTCACTGTTCCTGCAGACACTCATCATTGTGCTGCTCTCCAGTCCTTCGGGGAACAAACTGCCTTCTCTTATAGCCAATTATCTCACATTTTGATTTTTCAGTCCAGAGTACCTGCTCCAATATTTCTGCCCTCCAGTTCCTATGTTTGCATGCATTGTTGAGTTACTTGACCTGGTTTCCATGTAGAAGGTTTGTTAATTTGGCTTCAGTTCTTCCATGAAGATCACTTCTGGCCAGACTTCTCCAAACAGTATAAAAAGCAATTAGACAAAGAGGAGATTTTCGCAAAAATTATAAACAAGCTTTATTTAACAGCAGATGTAAATACACATAAAAATGAAAAAGGATGACTACCAGAAACTAATTCCTAGGTGACAAAACGATATAAGTATATTGTAAGTACAAAAAAGCATGGGCCCTACTAAGGGAAGGCATAGATGGAAATAATCCATCGTTAACAGTTGCTTTATATATTCTCTTGGTATGGCAACAGTATCCATCCGCATTTGTGGGATATAACATGGTTTAGGTGGATTTTGTAATTATTACCTAATTAATCTATTGCTATTTCTCCAAACAGTAGATGGGAATAGTTAGGTCTCAATGGTTGCTGCCAGTTCTGAGTTGATGGCACTGCTGCACATCTTCCAATTTTGAAGGTAAGCATGATGTGACTTTCATCTGCTGCACTAAGTTTCATTGGTCGACCACTGCGTCTACTGTCCCCACCATTGCTCATTTCTTGGTGTCCTCAATGCTGAGAAGTACAGGCAGAAACTTATCCATCACGTAATACCATCAGGGAGGCATTTGATTGGCTCCAAATGTATTCTGCAGGTGAACAACGACCCACAAACGTTGAGAACAATCCATAGTGTAACACAGGCCCGGACTTGGGGGGGGGGGCTAAAGGGATCCGTGCCCTGGGCAACCCACCAAGCGGGGGCATGCCACCATTAAAGGGATAAATATCTCAAAACATATAAAAAACACGTCTCTTTGCTGTGGACCGTTTCTAATGATAAGGAACATTTAACAAAAGAGAAACTATTGAAAGTGTAGGGACCTGGCTACGGTCCTACATCTCTGTGGCTGGCGCAGAGCGGCAGAGTCATGGCACTTGACCTGCGTCAGCAACCACTGACCTGGCTAGCCTAGCCAGACTTCCAGTACCCTCCCTGTATCTAATGCTTAGCTTATGGCATGCGGCAGCCTTCTCCGATCCCAACAGAATCTTCTAGGCGCTACCTGTTCAGCTATATGATCACTCCCTCGGATTAGATCAGATGAGAGTTTGTTCAGTGACCTTCGAGGAAGGAGGCAAAGCCACGATGTCGGCGCGAGAAGAGAAATATTGACTCAGCAACAGCATTGACTCTCAAACGTGTCACAACAACGCGTTGGTCCTGCAGAGCTGACGCTATTAAGGCCCTTAAGCATGACCATCAGCAGATTAAAGATGTACTTAAACAGATTGCTGATGACTTTGAAGAAAAAAGCCGTGAACGGTGTGAAGCAGAAGGAATGTTAGGACAAATGAATCAGCTTGATATTGGTATCAACACCACCTTCTGGAGTGATATCCTGCAAAGAACAGATGCTGCTAGTAAAAATCTACAACACGCAAAACTCGGTCTAAACACTGCTGTGGCGTCACTGACCAGCGTCACATCAAAGCGTGACTCCTTCAAAATTTATGAGAAGCAAGGCGAAGAGCTGTCTGGTTCATCTGAGTATGTTCAGACGATAACTCGGCACAGGCACCGAAACGTGTCTCAATCCATTGGATTATGGCCTTACGGAAGAAGTACAACTCAGACCTTCTGAAAAATACAGAACATAAACTTTCTTGCCTATCATTGATCAGTTTATCGCTTCTCTTGACCAACGTCTTCAAGCATATAAAGATACATCAAGCAACTTTAGCTTTTTTAGCCATCTGAAAGAACTCGTCAGGTCTTATTCAGATAACTTGGACATTACATTTGCCAATTTATTCACAGACGAGGAGCCAAAAGATATCAGCACTGAACTTTTCATGTACAAGCTTATCATTGAAAAGGGTGTGCAGGACACTTTCCCAAATATTGAGATAGCTGAGCTCTAAGGATATATCTCATTTTGATGGTACAAACTGCAGTGGTGAGCGTTCCTTCTCAAAACTCAAATTAGTTGAAAACCGATTAAGGACATCCATGAAGCAGGAACGACTTGTAAATTTGGCTATTATGAGCCTTGAGTCAGATATACTGTACTGCGCGAATTGGACTTTAGTGACATCATTAGTGCAGCACGAAAATCAAGGAAAGTCCCCGGATTGTAAAAAATGAATGATTTTACCTGAATTACTCTGCGTAAATGATTTTTGTAAATAAACTTGCGTTCGTTTCATTTTGTGTTTTTGCATTACATATTGCAACACCTTGAAAAATGGGCCTCCCTCCAAAATTGGCACCGGGCCACCCACCTCTTAAATCCGGCCCTCAGAGTCTCAATTACATAACTTGAAGCTCATGAGCCCCATGCAAAATCTCAAACAGGACCTCCAACTATTATGGGTATTGGTCTTCTCATATGGACCAAACTCACCTCTTTGTCCCTCCCCCCTAAACTTAAAAAACAGTATGTTGTGACAGTGGCCCCCAAAGCCACTATTCTTATGCCCTGGGGCAGTCTGTATTTTCATCCTGTCTTCTCTGGGTGCAGACTCTTTCCTACTCTTCATACTGCTATCTCTTAGTTCTCTGTATCATATTACGACAGCTGTATAGAGGTTCTGCTGTTGTAACGTGCTGCAGCGAGTACAGAAGATAAAGAGGGGGGGATGCAAGGTCTGTATTGAGTCCTATTTTAGTTAATAGTAAAGTTCCTATGTGGAGAGAGTGGGGGGAGTTTAATTCTACAATCCCACTTGTACTCCACTCTATAGTACGGTATATTGAGGGGAGTGTTAGGTTTGGCAACAAGAAATGTGACATTCTGGGGATCACAAGAAGAAACACAGAGAAGCCAGTGCAGATAATGCCAGTGGACGGAGAAGTCCTCTAGTAGAGGGTGGGGAACGCACCCAATTGGCTATTGATACAGGTGGCAACATATACAGATTCTATAGAACAGATATTGATCCGATCCTTGTATAAATAATTGCTGTACTGTAATAATGGAGTCATCCTGTAACTTTCATGGGTAAGAACATTGGAATGTACAAGTCAATGTCTGTTCTGGTTCCCCGAGGCAAGAGATTGCTAAGCAACGTCCGCATCGCTAGGTTGCACCGTTAATATTTTTGGCCTTAGCACCATGTATATTACAGTATACTGTGCAGGATAATTATAGGGAATTATATCCTTTCACACGTAGTGCCATTATTGCTACTCTATTATTCCTTTTAGAAAGGTCAATGGATTATTAAGCTCTTTTGTGTATTTCGACTTTAATGGAATGTTCTATAAGTGACACATATTTGGCATTTTCTTTGGCAATTGGTCGAAGATGGAGGATGAAGTATATAAAGTAGCTGTACATTTCTTTTGGGGTCTCTGCATCTAGTATTAGACATTGATTGCTTCTAATCCATAACACTCTGTACAATGTGTAAAATGTGCCTTCCATCAGCCTGACAACCTTCCATCAGCCTGACAACCTTCCATCAGCCTGACAGCCTTCCATCAGCCTGAAAACCTTCCATCAGCCTGACAACCTTCCATCAGCCTGACAACCTTCCATCAGCCTGACAACCTTCCATCAGCCTGACAACCGTCCATCAGCCTGACAACCTTCCATCAGCCTGACAACCTTCCATCAGCCTGACAACCGTCCATCAGCCTGACAACCTTCCATCAGCCTGACAACCTTCCATCAGCCTGACAACCTTCCATCAGCCTGACAACCGTCCATCAGCCTGACAACCTTCCATCAGCCTGACAACCTTCCATCAGCCTGACAGCCTTCCATCAGCCTGACAACCTTCCATCAGCCTGACAACCGTCCATCAGCCTGACAACCTTCCATCAGCCTGACAACCTTCCATCAGCCTGACAACCTTCCATCAGCCTGACAACCGTCCATCAGCCTGACAACCTTCCATCAGCCTGACAACCTTCCATCAGCCTGACAACCTTCCATCAGCCTGACAACGGCATCAGAAAGTGCTACAAATTAGATGGGGATGAGGACACATTAAGTCCAGGTCTCAAAAAATGATTATATAATGGTGATTAAAGAAACATTAAAAGTAGGAAATACATATAAGAATATATAAAGTAATGTAGCGGCGCTAGTGATACAGCATAAAAAAGCAGCAAGTACCTCCTTACCACATAGGAGGAAGTAAGGAGAATAATGTATAAATGATGAAAAAATCAATCAAACTTGCGCTAAGAAATGCATGCAAAGAAAGCCAAAAATAATAATTATAATTTACCTGGTGGGGAGGAGATAGTACTAATGAAAGTGAAGTGGACGATGAAGTTGCTTGCATATAATTATAAGTGCACTATTCCAGGTCTAAAATAAGAATACCACTCAAAGCTCAGCTCAGACTTATCTCTGGCTGTTACACAACTGACTGCAGCAGAATCCCCCTCCATTGCGCTGTCTGCAATAAAGATCCACCAAGTTCCACCTTCTTAGTAAACCCTTATTATATTTTGGGGAGAAAAAAATCAGAGTTGGGTCACCTTTGTTCTCAGCAAGATTCTGACATCATGGTATCATAGAATAGTAGATAAAAAGGATAAACTCTAGTAAAATAAAGGGGTATATCAAACTATCTCCTGTCCGCAAAATAAGCAATTAGTGGTGG